>NC_073233.2:3636500-3938500 GCF_029281585.2 Gorilla gorilla gorilla | reverse complement strand
GATGGCTGTGTAGATATTTATATGTTCATACAGATGGCCGTGCAGATATTTCCATGTTCATACAGATGGCGGTGTAGATATTTCCATGTGTAAAGAGATAGCTGTGTAGATATTTCCATGTATATGCAGAGAGCTGTGCAGATATTTCCATTTTCATGCAGATAGCGGTGCTTATATTTCCATGTTTATACAGGTAGTGGCATAGATATTTCCATGTTTATACAGATAGCGGTGTAGATATTTCCAAGTTTATACAGATAGCGGTGTAGATATCTCCATCTTAATACAGATGGCGGTGTAGATATTTATATGTTCATACAGATGCCGGTGCAGATATTTCCATGTTCATACAGATGGCGGTGTAGATATTTCCATGTTTATAGAGATAGTGGTGTAGTTATTTCCATGTGTAAAGAGATAGCTTTCTAGATATTTCCATGTATATGCAGATAGCTGTGTAGATATTTCCATTTTCATGCAGATAGCGGTGTAGATATTTCCATGTTCAAACAGATAGCGGTGTAGATATTTCCATGTTCATACAGATAGTGGTGTAGATATTTCCATGTTCATACAGATAGTGGTGTAGCTATTTCCATGTTCATACAGATAGCGGTGTAGATATTTCCATGTTCATCCAAATGGCTGTGTAGATATATCCATGTTCATACAGAAGGCGGTGAAGATATTTCCATGTTCATAGAGATAGCGGTGTAGGTATTTCCCTGTTCATACAGATAGCGGTGTAGATATATCCATGTTTATACAGATAGCGGTGAAGATGTATGCATGTTTACACAGATAGCGGTGTATATATTTCCATGTTCATACAGATAGCGGTGTAGATATTTCCATGTTCATACAGATAGCGGTGCTTATATTTCCATGTTTTTACAGGTAGCGGTGTAGATATTTCCATGTTTATACAGATAGCGGTGTAGATATTTCCAGGTTTATACAGATAGCGGTGTAGATATCTGCATCTTAATACAGATGGCGGTGTAGTTATGTATATGTTCATACAGATGGCGGTGCAGATATTTCCATGTTCATACAGATGGCGGTGTAGATATTTGCATGTTCATACAGATGACGGTGTAGCTATTTCCATGTTCATGGAGATAGCGGTGTAGATATTTCCATGTTCATCCAGATGGCTGTGTAGAGATATCCATGTTCATACAGATGGCGGTGAAGATATTTCCATGTTCATACAGATAGCGGTGTAGATATTTCCATGTTCATACAGATAGTGGTGTAGATATTTCCATGTTCATGCAGATAGGGGGGCTGATATTTCCATGTTCATACAGATAGCGGTTCTGATATTTCCATGTTTATACAGGTAGCGGTGTATATATTTCCAGGTTCATACAGATAGCGGTGAAGATGTATGCATGTTTACACAGATAGCGGTGTAGATATTTCCATGTTCATACCGATAGCGGTGTAGATATTTCCATGTTCATCCAGATGGCTTTGTAGATATATCCATGTTCATAGAGATAGCGGTGTAGATATTTCCATGTTCATACAGACAGTGGTGTAGATATTTCCATGTTCATACAGATAGCGGTGTATCTATTTCCATGTTCATACAGATAGCTGTGTAGATATTTCCATGTTCGTACAGATAGCGGTGTAGATATTTCCATGTTCATACAGATAGCGGTGCTGATATTTCCATGTTTATACAGATAGCGGTGTAGATTTCTCCATCTTAATACAGATGGCGGTGTAGATATTTATATGTTCATACAGATGGCCGTGCAGATATTTCCATGTTCATACAGATGGCGGTGTAGATATTTCCATGTTCATACAGATAGCGGTGTAGTTATTTCCATGTGTAAAGAGATAGCTGTGTAGATATTTCCATGTATATGCAGATATCAGTGAAGATATTTCCATTTTCATGCAGATTGCGGTTAAGATATTTCCATGTTCAAACAGATAGCGGTGTAGATATTTCCATGTTCATACAGATAGCGGTGTAGATATTTCCATGTTTATACAGATAGCGGTGAAGATATATGCATGTTTACACAGATAGCGGTGTAGATATTTCCATCTTCATACAGATAGCGGTGTAGATATTTCCATGTTCATCCAGATGGCTGTGTAGATATATCCATGTTCATACAGATAGCGGTGTAGATATTTCCATGTTCATACAGATAGTGCTGTAGATATTTCCATGTTCATACAGATAGCGGTGTAGCTATTTCCATGTTCATACAGATAGCGGTGTAGATATTTCCATGTTCGTACAGATAGCGGTGCTGATATTTCCATGTTTATACAGGTAGCGGTGCAGATATTTCCATGTTTATACAGATAGCGGTGTAGATATTTCCATGTTTATACAGATAGCGGTGTAGATATTTCCAGGTTTATAGAGAGAGCGGTGTAGATATCTCCATCTTAATACAGATGGCGGTGTAGTTATTTATATGTTCATACAGATTGCGGTGCAGATATTTCCATGTTCATACAGATGGCTGTGTAGATATTTGCATGTTCATACAGATGGCGGTATAGCTATTTCCATATTCATGGAGATAGCGGTGTAGATATTTCCATGTTAATCCAGATGGCTGTGTAGAGATATCCATGTTCATACAGATGGCGGTGAAGATATTTCCATGTTCATACAGATAGCGGTGTAGATATTTCCATGTTCATATAGATAGTGGTGTAGATATTTCCAAGTTCATACAGATAGCTTTGTAGATGTATCCATGTTTATACAGATAGTGGCGAAGATGTATGCATGTTTACACTGATAGCGGTGTAGATATTTCCATGTTTATACAGATAGCGGTGTAGATATTTCCATGTTCATCCAGATGGCTGTGTATATATATCCATGTTCATACAGATAGCGGTGTAGATATTTCCATGTTCATACAGATAGTGCTGTAGATATTTCCATGTTCATACAGATAGCGGTGCAGCTATTTCCATGTTCATACAGATAGCGGTGTAGATATTTCCATGTTCGTACAGATAGCGGTGTAGATATTTCCATGTTCATACAGATAGCGGTGCTGATATTTCCATGTTTATACACATAGCGGTGTAGATATTTCCATGTTTATACAGATAGCGGTTTAGATATTTCCATGTTTATACAGATAGCGGTGTAGATATTTCCAAGTTTATACAGATAGCGGTGTAGATATCTCCATCTTAATACAGATGGCGGTGTAGATATTTCCATGTTCATACAGATGGCGGTGTAGATATTTCCATGTGTAAAGAGATAGCTGTGTAGATATTTCCAGTATATGCAGATAGCTGTGAAGATATTTCCATTTTCCTGCAGATTGCGGTTTAGATATTTCCATGTTCAAACATATAGCGGTGTAGATATTTCCATGTTCATACAGATAGCGGTGTAGATATTTCCATGTTTATACAGAGAGCTGTGAAGATGTATGCATGTTTACACAGATAGCGGTGTAGATATTTCCATGTTCATACAGATGGCGGTGTAGATATTTCCATGTTCATCCAGATGGCTGTGTAGATATATACATGTTCATACAGATAGCGGTGTAGATATTTCCATGTTCATATAGATAGTGCTGTAGATATTTCCATGTTCATACAGATAGCGGTGTAGCTATTTCCATGTTCATACAGATAGCGGTGTAGATATTTCCATGTTCAAACAGATAGCGGTGTAGATATTTCCATGTTCATACAGATAGCGGTGCTTATATTTCCATGTTTATAGAGGTAGCGGTGTAGATATTTCCATCTTTATACAGATAGCGGTGTAGATATTTCCATGTTTATACAGATAGCGGTGTAGATATTTCCATGTTCATACAGATGGCTGTGAAGATATATCCATGTTCATACAGATGGCGGTGAAGTTATTTGCATGTTCATACAGATAGTGGTGTAGATATTTCCATGTTCATACAGATAGTGGTGTAGATATTTCAATGTTCATACAGATAGCGGTGTAGATATTTCCATGTTCATACAGATAGCGGTGTAGATATTTCCATGTTCATCCAGATGGCTGTGTAGACATATCCATGTTCATAAAGATGGCGGTGAAGATAATTCCATGTTCATACAGATAGCGGTGTAGATATTTCCATGTTCATACAGATAGCGGTGTAGATATTTCCATGTTCATATAGATAGAGGGGCTGATATTTCCATGTTCATACAGATAGCGGTGCTGATATTTCCATGTTTATGCAGGTAGCGGTGTAGATATTTCCATGTTTATACAGATAGCGGTGTAGATATTTCCATGTTTATACAGATAGCGGTGTAGATATCTCCATCTAAATACAGATGGCAGTGTAGATATTTATATGTTCATACAGATGGCCGTGCAGATATTTCCATGTTCATACAGATGGCGATGTAGATATTTCCATGTTCGTACAGATAGCGGTGTAGATATTTCCCTGTTCATACAGATAGCGGTGCTGATATTTCCATGTTTATACAGGCAGCGGTGTGGATATTTCCATGTTTATACAGATAGCGGTGTGGATATTTCCATGTTTATACAGATAGCGGTGTAGATATTTCCAGGTTTATACAGATAGCAGTGCAGATATCTGCATCTTAAAATGGATGGCCGTGTAGATATTTATATGTTCATAAAGATGGCGCTGCAGATATTTCCATGTTCATACAGATAGCGGTGTAGCTATTTCCATGTTCATGCAAATAGCGGTGTAGATATTTCCACGTTCATCCATATGTCTGTGTAGATATATCCATGTTCATACAGATGGCGGTGAAGATATTTCCATGTTCATACAGATAGCGGTGTGGATATTTGCATGTTCATACAGATAGCGGTGTAGATATTTCCATGTTCAGATAGTTGTGTAGATGTTTCCATGTTCATACAGATGGCGGTGTAGATATTTCCATGTTCATACAGAGAGCTTTGTAGTTATTTCCATGTGTAAAGATATAGCTGTGTAGATATTTCCATGTATATGCAGATAGCTGTGAAGATATTTCCATTTTCATGCAGATTGCGGTGTAGATATTTCCATGTTCAAACAGATAGCGGTGTAGATATTTCCATGTTCATACAGATAGCGGTGTAGATATTTCCATGTTTATACAGATAGCGGTGAAGATTTATGCATGTTTACACAGATAGCGGTGTAGATATTTCCATGTTCATACAGATAGCGGTGTAGATATTTCCATTTTCATCCAGATGGTTGTGTAGATATATCCATGTTCATACAGATAGCGGTGTAGATATTTCCATGTTCATACAGATAGTGCTGTAGATATTTCCATGTTCATAAAGATAGCGGTGTAGCTATTTCCATGTTCATACAGATAGCGGTGTAGATATTTCCATGTTCAAACAGATAGCGGTGTAGATATTTCCATGTTCATACAGATAGCGGTGCTTATATTTCCATGTTTATACAGGTAGCGGTGTAGATATTTCCATGTTCATACAAATAGCGGTGTAGATATTTCCATGTTCATACAGATAGCGGTGTAGATATTTCCATGTTCATACAGATAGTGGTGTAGATATTTCCATGTTCATACAGATAGGGGGGCTGATATTTCCATGTTCATACAGATAGCGGTGTAGATATTTCCATGTTTATACAGGTAGAGGTGTAGTTATTTCCAGGTTTATACAGATAGCGGTGTAGACATTTCCATGTTTATACAGATAGTGGTGTAGATATTTCCATATTTATACAGATAGCGGTGTAGATATTTCCATGTTTATACAGATAGCGGTGTAGATATTTCCAGGTTTATACAGATAGCGGTGTAGTTATCTCCATCTTAATACAGATGGCGGTGTAGTTATTTATATGTTCATACAGACGGCGGTGCAGATATTTCCATGTTCATACAGATGGCGGTGTAGATATTTGCATGTTCATACAGATGGCGGTGTAGCTATTTCCATGTTCATGGAGATAGCGGTGTAGATATTTCCATTTTCATCCAGATGGCTGTGTAGAGATATCCATGTTCATACAGATGGCGGTAAAGTTATTTCCATGTTCATACAGATAGCGGTGTAGATATTTCCATGTTCATACAGATAGTGGTGTAGATATTTCCATGTTCATACAGATAGGGGGGCTGATATTTCCATGTTCATACAGATAGCGGTGCTGATATTTCCATGTTTATACAGGTAGCGGTGTTGATATTTCCAGGTTTATACAGATAGCGGTGTAGATATTTCCATGTTTATACAGATAGCGGTGTAGATATTTCCATGTTTATACAGATAGCGGTGTAGATATTTCCAAGTTTATACAGATAGCGGTGTAGATATCTCCATCTTAATACAGATGGCGGTGTAGATATTTCCATGTTCATACAGATGGCGGTGTAGATATTTCCATGTGTAAAGAGATAGCTGTGTAGATATTTCCAGTATATGCAGATAGCTGTGAAGATATTTCCATTTTCCTGCAGATTGCGGTTTAGATATTTCCATGTTCAAACATATAGCGGTGTAGATATTTCCATGTTCATACAGATAGCGGTGTAGATATTTCCATGTTTATACAGAGAGCTGTGAAGATGTATGCATGTTTACACAGATAGCGGTGTAGATATTTCCATGTTCATACAGATGGCGGTGTAGATATTTCCATGTTCATCCAGATGGCTGTGTAGATATATACATGTTCATACAGATAGCGGTGTAGATATTTCCATGTTCATATAGATAGTGCTGTAGATATTTCCATGTTCATACAGATAGCGGTGTAGCTATTTCCATGTTCATACAGATAGCGGTGTAGATATTTCCATGTTCAAACAGATAGCGGTGTAGATATTTCCATGTTCATACAGATAGCGGTGCTTATATTTCCATGTTTATACAGGTAGCGGTGTAGATATTTCCATCTTTATACAGATAGCGGTGTAGATATTTCCATGTTTATACAGATAGCGGTGTAGATATTTCCATGTTCATACAGATGGCTGTGTAGATATATCCATGTTCATACAGATGGCGGTGAAGTTATTTGCATGTTCATACAGATAGTGGTGTAGATATTTCCATGTTCATACAGATAGTGGTGTAGATATTTCAATGTTCATACAGATAGCGGTGTAGATATTTCCATGTTCATACAGATAGCGGTGTAGATATTTCCATGTTCATCCAGATGGCTGTGTAGACATATCCATGTTCATAAAGATGGCGGTGAAGATAATTCCATGTTCATACAGATAGCGGTGTAGATATTTCCATGTTCATACAGATAGCGGTGTAGATATTTCCATGTTCATATAGATAGAGGGGCTGATATTTCCATGTTCATACAGATAGCGGTGCTGATATTTCCATGTTTATACAGGTAGCGGTGTAGATATTTCCATGTTTATACAGATAGCGGTGTAGATATTTCCATGTTTATACAGATAGCGCTGTAGATATCTCCATCTAAATACAGATGGCAGTGTAGATATTTATATGTTCATACAGATGGCCGTGCAGATATTTCCATGTTCATACAGATGGCGATGTAGATATTTCCATGTTCGTACAGATAGCGGTGTAGATATTTCCCTGTTCATACAGATAGCGGTGCTGATATTTCCATGTTTATACAGGCAGCGGTGTGGATATTTCCATGTTTATACAGATAGCGTTGTGGATATTTCCATGTTTATACAGATAGCGGTGTAGATATTTCCAGGTTTATACAGATAGCAGTGCAGATATCTGCATCTTAAAATGGATGGCCGTGTAGATATTTATATGTTCATAAAGATGGCGCTGCAGATATTTCCATGTTCATACAGATAGCGGTGTAGCTATTTCCATGTTCATGCAGATAGCGGTGTAGATATTTCCACGTTCATCCATATGTCTGTGTAGATATATCCATGTTCATACAGATGGCGGTGAAGATATTTCCATGTTCATACAGATAGCGGTGTAGATATTTGCATGTTCATACAGATAGCGGTGTAGATATTTCCGTGTTCAGATAGTTGTGTAGATGTTTCCATGTTCATACAGATGGCGGTGTAGATATTTCCATGTTCATACAGAGAGCGGTGTAGTTATTTCCATGTGTAAAGAGATAGCTGTGTAGATATTTCCATGTATATGCAGATAGCTGTGAAGATATTTCCATTTTCATGCAGATTGCGGTGTAGATATTTCCATGTTCAAACAGATAGCGGTGTAGATATTTCCATGTTCATACAGATAGCGGTGTAGATATTTCCATGTTTATACAGATAGCGGTGAAGATTTATGCATGTTTACACAGATAGCGGTGTAGATATTTCCATGTTCATACAGATAGCGGTGTAGATATTTCCATTTTCATCCAGATGGTTGTGTAGATATATCCATGTTCATACAGATAGCGGTGTAGATATTTCCATGTTCATACAGATAGTGCTGTAGATATTTCCATGTTCATAAAGATAGCAGTGTAGCTATATCCATGTTCATACAGATAGCGGTGTAGATATTTCCATGTTCAAACAGATAGCGGTGTAGATATTTCCATGTTCATACAGATAGCGGTGCTTATATTTCCATGTTTATACAGGTAGCGGTGTAGATATTTCCATGTTCATACAAATAGCGGTGTAGATATTTCCAT
Organism: Gorilla gorilla gorilla; assembly: GCF_029281585.2. NCBI lineage: Eukaryota > Metazoa > Chordata > Mammalia > Primates > Hominidae > Gorilla > Gorilla gorilla. The sequence goes on along the minus strand of NC_073233.2, from coordinate 3,929,879 downwards.
GTTCATACAGATAGCGGTGTAGATATTTCCATGTTCATACAAATAGTGGTGTAGATATTTCCATGTTCATACAGATAGGGGGGCTGATATTTCCATGTTCATACAGATAGCGGTGTAGATATTTCCATGTTTATACAGGTAGAGGTGTAGTTATTTCCAGGTTTATACAGATAGCGGTGTAGACATTTCCATGTTTATACAGATAGTGGTGTAGATATTTCCATATTTATACAGATAGCGGTGTAGATATTTCCATGTTTATACAGATAGCGGTGTAGATATTTCCAGGTTTATACAGATAGCGGTGTAGTTATCTCCATCTTAATACAGATGGCGGTGTAGTTATTTATATGTTCATACAGACGGCGGTGCAGATATTTCCATGTTCATACAGATGGCGGTGTAGATATTTGCATGTTCATACAGATGGCGGTGTAGCTATTTCCATGTTCATGGAGATAGTGGTGTAGATATTTCCATTTTCATCCAGATGGCTGTGTAGAGATATCCATGTTCATACAGATGGCGGTAAAGTTATTTCCATGTTCATACAGATAGCGGTGTAGATATTTCCATGTTTATACAGATAGTGGTGTAGATATTTCCATGTTCATACAGATAGGGGGGCTGATATTTCCATGTTCATACAGATAGCGGTGCTGATATTTCCATGTTTATACAGGTAGCGGTGTTGATATTTCCAGGTTTATACAGATAGCGGTGTAGATATTTCCATGTTTATACAGATAGCGGTGTAGATATCTCTATCTTAATACAGATGGCGGTGTAGATATTTATATGTTCATACAGATGGCCATGCAGATATTTCCATGATCATACAAATAGCGGTGTAGATATTTCCATGTTCCTCCAGATGGCTGTGTAGACATAACCATGTTCATACAGATGGCGGTGACGATAATTCCATGTTCATACAGTTAGCGGTGTAGATATATATATGTTCATACAGATAGTGGTGTAGATATTTCCATGTTCATACAGATAGAGGGGCTGATGTTTCCATGTTCATACAGATAGCGGTGCTGATATTTCCATGTTTATACAGGTAGCGGTGTAGATATTTAGATGTTTATACAGATAGCGGTGTAGATATTTCCATGTTTATACAGATAGCGGTGTAGATATCTCCATCTTAATACAGATGGCAGTGTAGATATTTATATGTTCATAAAGATGGCCGTGCCGATATTTCCAGGTTCATACAGATGGCGGTGTAGATATTTCCATGTTCATACATATAGCGGTGTAGTTATTTCCATGCGCAAAGAGATAGCTGTGGAGATATTTCCATGTATATGCAGATAGCAGTGTAGATATTTCCATTTTCATGCAGATAGCGGTTTAGATATTTCCATGTTCAAACAGATAGCGGTGTAGATATTTCCATGTTCATACAGATAGCGGTGTAGATATTTCCATGTTTATACAGATAGCGGTGAAGATGTATGCATGTTTACACAGATAGCGGTGTAGATATTTCCATGTTCATACAGATAGCGGTGTAGATATTTCCATGTTCATCCAGATGGCTTTGTAGATATATCCATGTTCATAGAGATAGCGGTGTAGATATTTCCATGTTCATACAGATAGTGGTGTAGATATTTCCATGTTCATACAGATGGCGGTGTAGATATTTCCATGTTCATACAGAGAGCGGTGTAGTTATTTCCATGTGTAAAGAGATAGCTGTGTAGATATTTCCATGTATATGCAGATAGCTGTGAAGATATTTCCATTTTCATGCAGATTGCGGTTTAGATATTTCCATGTTCAAACAGATAGCGGTGTTGGTATTTCCATGTTCATACAGATAGCGGTGTAGATATTTCCATGTTTATACAGATAGCGGTGAAGATTTATGCATGTTTACACAGATAGTGGTGTAGATATTTCCATGTTCATACAGATAGCGGTGTAGATATTTCCATGTTCATCCAGATGGTTGTGTATATATATCCATGTTCATACAGATAGCGGTGTAGATATTTCCATGTTTATACAGATAGCGGTGAAGATGTATGCATGTTTACACAGATAGCGGTGTAGATATTTCCATGTTCATACAGATAGCGGTGTAGATATTTCCAAGTTCATCCAGATGGCTTTGTAGATATATCCATGTTCATACAGATAGCGGTGTAGATATTTCCATGTTCATACAGATAGTGCTGTAGATATTTCCATGTTCATACAGATAGCGGTGTAGCTATTTCCATGTTCATACAGATAGCGGTGTAGATATTTCCATGTTCGTACAGATAGCGGTGTAGATATTTCCATGTTCATACAGATAGCGGTGCTGATATTTCCATGTTTATACAGGTAGCGGTGCAGATATTTCCATGTTTATACAGATAGCGGTGTAGATATTTCCATGTTTATACAGATAGCGGTGTAGATATTTCCAGGTTTATACAGAGAGTGGTGTAGATATCTCCATCTTAATACAGATGGCGGTGTAGTTATTTATATGTTCATACAGATTGCGGTGCAGATATTTCCATGTTCATACAGATGGCGGTGTAGATATTTGCATGTTCATACAGATGGCGGTATAGCTATTTCCATATTCATGGAGATAGCGGTGTAGATATTTCCATGTTCATCCAGATGGCTGTGTAGATATATCCATGTTCATACAGATGGCGGTGAAGTTATTTCCATGTTCTTACAGATAGCGGTGTAGATATTTCCATGTTCATACAGATTGCGGTGCTGATATTTCCATGTTTATACACATAGCGGTGTAGATATTTCCATGTTTATACAGATAGCTGTGTAGATATTTCCATGTTTATACAGATAGCGGTGTAGATATTTCCAAGTTTATACAGATAGCGGTGTAGATATCTCCATCTTAATACAGATGGCGGTGTAGATATTTCCATGTTCATACAGATGGCGGTGTAGATATTTCCATGTGTAAAGAGATAGCTGTGTAGATATTTCCAGTATATGCAGATAGCTGTGAAGATATTTCCATTTTCATGCAGATTGCGGTTTAGATATTTCCATGTTCAAACATATAGCGGTGTAGATATTTCCATGTTCATACAGATAGCGGTGTAGATATTTCCATGTTTATACAGAGAGCTGTGAAGATGTATGCATGTTTACACAGATAGCGGTGTAGATATTTCCATGTTCATACAGATGGCGGTGTAGATATTTCCATGTTCATCCAGATGGCTGTGTAGATATATACATGTTCATACAGATAGCGGTGTAGATATTTCCATGTTCATATAGATAGTGCTGTAGATATTTCCATGTTCATACAGATAGCGGTGTATCTATTTCCATGTTCATACAGATAGCGGTGTAGATATTTCCATGTTCAAACAGATAGCGGTGTAGATATTTCCATGTTCATACAGATAGCGGTGCTTATATTTCCATGTTTATACAGGTAGCGGTGTAGATATTTCCATCTTTATACAGATAGCGGTGTAGATATTTCCATGTTTATACAGATAGCGGTGTAGATATTTCCATGTTCATACAGATGGCTGTGTAGATATATCCATGTTCATACAGATGGCGGTGAAGTTATTTGCATGTTCATACAGATAGCGGTGTAGATATTTCCATGTTCATACAGATAGTGGTGTAGATATTTCAATGTTCATACAGATAGCGGTGTAGATATTTCCATGTTCATACAGATAGCGGTGTAGATATTTCCATGTTCATCCAGATGGCTGTGTAGACATATCCATGTTCATAAAGATGGCGGTGAAGATAATTCCATGTTCATACAGATAGCGGTGTAGATATTTCCATGTTCATACAGATAGTGGTGTAGATATTTCCATGTTCATATAGATAGAGCGGCTGATATTTCCATGTTCATACAGATAGCGGTGCTGATATTTCCATGTTTATACAGGTAGCGGTGTAGATATTTCCATGTTTATACAGATAGCGGTGTAGATATTTCCATGTTTATACAGATAGCGCTGTAGATATCTCCATCTAAATACAGATGGCAGTGTAGATATTTATATGTTCATACAGATGGCCATGCAGATATTTCCATGTTCATACAGATGGCGATGTAGATATTTCCATGTTCGTACAGATAGCGGTGTAGATATTTCCCTGTTCATACAGATAGCGGTGCTGATATTTCCATGTTTATACAGGCTGCGGTGTGGATATTTCCATGTTTATACAGATAGCGGTGAAGATATTTCCAGGTTTATACAGATAGCGGTGCAGATATCTGCATCTTAAAATGGATGGCCGTGTAGATATTTATATGTTCATAAAGATGGCGCTGCAGATATTTCCATGTTCATACAGATAGCGGTGTAGCTATTTCCATGTTCATGCAGATAGCGGTGTAGATATTTCCACGTTCATCCATATGTCTGTGTAGATGTATCCATGTTCATACAGATGGCGGTGAAGATATTTCCATGTTCATACAGATAGCGGTGTAGATATTTGCATGTTCATACAGATAGCGGTGTAGATATTTCCATGTTCAGATAGTTGTGTAGATGTTTCCATGTTCATACAGATGGCGGTGTAGATATTTCCATGTTCATACAGAGAGCGGTGTAGTTATTTCCATGTGTAATGAGATAGCTGTGTAGATATTTCCATGTATATGCAGATAGCTGTGAAGATATTTCCATTTTCATGCAGATTGCGGTTTAGATATTTCCATGTTCAAACAGATAGCGGTGTAGATATTTCCATGTTCATACAGATAGCGGTGTAGATATTTCCATGTTTATACAGATAGCGGTGAAGATTTATGCATGTTTACACAGATAGCGGTGTAGATATTTCCATGTTCATAGAGATAGCGGTGTAGATATTTCCATGTTCATCCAGATGGTTGTGTAGATATATCCATGTTCATACAGATAGCGGTGTAGATATTTCCATGTTCATACAGATAGTGCTGTAGATATTTCCATGTTCATAAAGATAGCGGTGTAGCTATTTCCATGTTCATACAGATAGCGGTGTAGATATTTCCATGTTCAAACAGATAGCGGTGTAGATATTTCCATGTTCATACAGATAGCGGTGCTTATATTTCCATGTTTATACAGGTAGCGGTGAAGATATTTCCATGTTCATACAAATAGCGGTGTAGATATTTCCATGTTCATACAGATAGCGGTGTAGATATTTCCATGTTCATACAGATAGTGGTGTAGATATTTCCATGTTCATACAGATAGGGGGGCTGATATTTCCATGTTCATACAGATAGCGGTGTAGATATTTCCATGTTTATACAGGTAGAGGTGTAGTTATTTCCAGGTTTATACAGATAGCGGTGTAGATATTTCCATGTTCAGATAGTTGTGTAGATGTTTCCATGTTCATACAGATGGCGGTGTAGATATTTCCATGTTCATACAGAGAGCGGTGTAGTTATTTCCATGTGTAAAGAGATAGCTGTGTAGATATTTCCATGTATATGCAGATAGCTGTGTAGATATTTCCATTTTCATGCAGATTGCGGTTTAGATATTTCCATGTTCAAACAGATAGCGGTGTAGATATTTCCATGTTCATACAGATAGCGGTGTAGATATTTCCATGTTTATACAGATAGCGGTGAAGATTTATGCATGTTTACACAGATAGCGGTGTAGATATTTCCATGTTCATAGAGATAGCGGTGTAGATATTTCCATGTTCATCCAGATGGTTGTGTAGATATATCCATGTTCATACAGATAGCGGTGTAGATATTTCCATGTTCATACAGATAGTGCTGTAGATATTTCCATGTTCATAAAGATAGCGGTGTAGCTATTTCCATGTTCATACAGATAGCGGTGTAGATATTTCCATGTTCAAACAGATAGCGGTGTAGATATTTCCATGTTCATACAGATAGCGGTGCTTATATTTCCATGTTTATACAGGTAGCGGTGTAGATATTTCCATGTTCATACAAATAGCGGTGTAGATATTTCCATGTTCATACAGATAGCGGTGTAGATATTTCCATGTTCATACAGATAGTGGTGTAGATATTTCCATGTTCATACAGATAGGGGGGCTGATATTTCCATGTTCATACAGATAGCGGTGTAGATATTTCCATGTTTATACAGGTAGAGGTGTAGTTATTTCCAGGTTTATACAGATAGCGGTGTAGACATTTCCATGTTTATACAGATAGTGGTGTAGATATTTCCATATTTATACAGATAGCGGTGTAGATATTTCCATGTTTATACAGATAGCGGTGTAGATATTTCCAGGTTTATACAGATAGCGGTGTAGATATCTCCATCTTAATACAGATGGCGGTGTAGTTATTTATATGTTCATACAGACGGCGGTGCAGATATTTCCATGTTCATACAGATGGCGGTGTAGATATTTGCATGTTCATACAGATGGCGGTGTAGCTATTTCCATGTTCATGGAGATAGCGGTGTAGATATTTCCATTTTCATCCAGATGGCTGTGTAGAGATATCCATGTTCATACAGATGGCGGTAAAGTTATTTCCATGTTCATACAGATAGCGGTGTAGATATTTCCATGTTCAAACAGATAGCGGTGTAGATATTTCCATGTTCATACAGATAGCCGTGCTTATATTTCCATGTTTATACAGGTAGCGGTGTAGATATTTCCATCTTTATACAGATAGCGGTGTAGATATTTCCATGTTTATACAGATAGCGGTGTAGATATTTCCATGTTCATACAGATGGCTGTGTAGATATATCCATGTTCATACAGATGGCGGTGAAGTTATTTGCATGTTCATACAGATAGTGGTGTAGATATTTCCATGTTCATACAGATAGTGGTGTAGATATTTCAATGTTCATACAGATAGCGGTGTAGATATTTCCATGTTCATACAGATAGCGGTGTAGATATTTCCATGTTCATCCAGATGGCTGTGTAGACATATCCATGTTCATAAAGATGGCGGTGAAGATAATTCCATGTTCATACAGATAGCGGTGTAGATATTTCCATGTTCATACAGATAGCGGTGTAGATATTTCCATGTTCATATAGATAGAGGGGCTGATATTTCCATGTTCATACAGATAGCGGTGCTGATATTTCCATGTTTATGCAGGTAGCGGTGTAGATATTTCCATGTTTATACAGATAGCGGTGTAGATATTTCCATGTTTATACAGATAGCGGTGTAGATATCTCCATCTAAATACAGATGGCAGTGTAGATATTTATATGTTCATACAGATGGCCGTGCAGATATTTCCATGTTCATACAGATGGCGATGTAGATATTTCCATGTTCGTACAGATAGCGGTGTAGATATTTCCCTGTTCATACAGATAGCGGTGCTGATATTTCCATGTTTATACAGGCAGCGGTGTGGATATTTCCATGTTTATACAGATAGCGGTGTGGATATTTCCATGTTTATACAGATAGCGGTGTAGATATTTCCAGGTTTATACAGATAGCAGTGCAGATATCTGCATCTTAAAATGGATGGCCGTGTAGATATTTATATGTTCATAAAGATGGCGCTGCAGATATTTCCATGTTCATACAGATAGCGGTGTAGCTATTTCCATGTTCATGCAGATAGCGGTGTAGATATTTCCACGTTCATCCATATGTCTGTGTAGATATATCCATGTTCATACAGATGGCGGTGAAGATATTTCCATGTTCATACAGAAAGCGGTGTAGATATTTGCATGTTCATACAGATAGCGGTGTAGATATTTCCATGTTCAGATAGTTGTGTAGATGTTTCCATGTTCATACAGATGGCGGTGTAGATATTTCCATGTTCATACAGAGAGCGGTGTAGTTATTTCCATGTGTAAAGAGATAGCTGTGTAGATATTTCCATGTATATGCAGATAGCTGTGAAGATATTTCCATTTTCATGCAGATTGCGGTGTAGATATTTCCATGTTCAAACAGATAGCGGTGTAGATATTTCCATGTTCATACAGATAGCGGTGTAGATATTTCCATGTTTATACAGATAGCGGTGAAGATTTATGCATGTTTACACAGATAGCGGTGTAGATATTTCCATGTTCATACAGATAGCGGTGTAGATATTTCCATTTTCATCCAGATGGTTGTGTAGATATATCCATGTTCATACAGATAGCGGTGTAGATATTTCCATGTTCATACAGATAGTGCTGTAGATATTTCCATGTTCATAAAGATAGCGGTGTAGCTATTTCCATGTTCATACAGATAGCGGTGTAGATATTTCCATGTTCAAACAGATAGCGGTGTAAATATTTCCATGTTCATACAGATAGCGGTGCTTATATTTCCATGTTTATACAGGTAGCGGTGTAGATATTTCCATGTTCATACAAATAGCGGTGTAGATATTTCCATGTTCATACAGATAGCGGTGTAGATATTTCCATGTTCATACAGATAGTGGTGTAGATATTTCCATGTTCATACAGATAGGGGGGCTGATATTTCCATGTTCATACAGATAGCGGTGTAGATATTTCCATGTTTATACAGGTAGAGGTGTAGTTATTTCCAGGTTTATACAGATAGCGGTGTAGACATTTCCATGTTTATACAGATAGTGGTGTAGATATTTCCATATTTATACAGATAGCGGTGTAGATATTTCCATGTTTATACAGATAGCGGTGTAGATATTTCCAGGTTTATACAGATAGCGGTGTAGTTATCTCCATCTTAATACAGATGGCGGTGTAGTTATTTATATGTTCATACAGACGGCGGTGCAGAGATTTCCATGTTCATACAGATGGCGGTGTAGATATTTGCATGTTCATACAGATGGCGGTGTAGCTATTTCCATGTTCATGGAGATAGCGGTGTAGATATTTCCATTTTCATCCAGATGGCTGTGTAGAGATATCCATGTTCATACAGATGGCGGTAAAGTTATTTCCATGTTCATACAGATAGCGGTGTAGATATTTCCATGTTCATACAGATAGTGGTGTAGATATTTCCATGTTCATACAGATAGGGGGGCTGATATTTCCATGTTCATACAGATAGCGGTGCTGATATTTCCATGTTTATACAGGTAGCGGTGTTGATATTTCCAGGTTTATACAGATAGCGGTGTAGATATTTCCATGTTTATACAGATAGCGGTGTAGATATTTCCATGTTTATACAGATAGCGGTGTAGATATTTCCAAGTTTATACAGATAGCGGTGTAGATATCTCCATCTTAATACAGATGGCGGTGTAGATATTTCCATGTTCATACAGATGGCGGTGTAGATATTTCCATGTGTAAAGAGATAGCTGTGTAGATATTTCCAGTATATGCAGATAGCTGTGAAGATATTTCCATTTTCCTGCAGATTGCGGTTTAGATATTTCCATGTTCAAACATATAGCGGTGTAGATATTTCCATGTTCATACAGATAGCGGTGTAGATATTTCCATGTTTATACAGAGAGCTGTGAAGATGTATGCATGTTTACACAGATAGCGGTGTAGATATTTCCATGTTCATACAGATGGCGGTGTAGATATTTCCATGTTCATCCAGATGGCTGTGTAGATATATACATGTTCATACAGATAGCGGTGTAGATATTTCCATGTTCATATAGATAGTGCTGTAGATATTTCCATGTTCATACAGATAGCGGTGTAGCTATTTCCATGTTCATACAGATAGCGGTGTAGATATTTCCATGTTCAAACAGATAGCGGTGTAGATATTTCCATGTTCATACAGATAGCGGTGCTTATATTTCCATGTTTATACAGGTAGCGGTGTAGATATTTCCATCTTTATACAGATAGCGGTGTAGATATTTCCATGTTTATACAGATAGCGGTGTAGATATTTCCATGTTCATACAGATGGCTGTGTAGATATATCCATGTTCATACAGATGGCGGTGAAGTTATTTGCATGTTCATACAGATAGTGGTGTAGATATTTCCATGTTCATACAGATAGTGGTGTAGATATTTCAATGTTCATACAGATAGCGGTGTAGATATTTCCATGTTCATACAGATAGCGGTGTAGATATTTCCATGTTCATCCAGATGGCTGTGTAGACATATCCATGTTCATAAAGATGGCGGTGAAGATAATTCCATGTTCATACAGATAGCGGTGTAGATATTTCCATGTTCATACAGATAGCGGTGTAGATATTTCCATGTTCATATAGATAGAGGGGCTGATATTTCCATGTTCATACAGATAGCGGTGCTGATATTTCCATGTTTATACAGGTAGCGGTGTAGATATTTCCATGTTTATACAGATAGCGGTGTAGATATTTCCATGTTTATACAGATAGCGGTGTAGATGTCTCCATCTAAATACAGATGGCAGTGTAGATATTTATATGTTCATACAGATGGCCGTGCAGATATTTCCATGTTCATACAGATGGCGATGTAGATATTTCCATGTTCGTACAGATAGCGGTGTAGATATTTCCCTGTTCATACAGATAGCGGTGCTGATATTTCCATGTTTATACAGGCAGCGGTGTGGATATTTCCATGTTTATACAGATAGCGGTGTGGATATTTCCATGTTTATACAGATAGCGGTGTAGATATTTCCAGGTTTATACAGATAGCAGTGCAGATATCTGCATCTTAAAATGGATGGCCGTGTAGATATTTATATGTTCATAAAGATGGCGCTGCAGATATTTCCATGTTCATACAGATAGCGGTGTAGCTATTTCCATGTTCATGCAGATAGCGGTGTAGATATTTCCACGTTCATCCATATGTCTGTGTAGATATATCCATGTTCATACAGATGGCGGTGAAGATATTTCCATGTTCATACAGATAGCGGTGTAGATATTTGCATGTTCATACAGATAGCGGTGTAGATATTTCCATGTTCAGATAGTTGTGTAGATGTTTCCATGTTCATACAGATGGCGGTGTAGATATTTCCATGTTCATACAGAGAGCGGTGTAGTTATTTCCATGTGTAAAGAGATAGCTGTGTAGATATTTCCATGTATATGCAGATAGCTGTGAAGATATTTCCATTTTCATGCAGATTGCGGTGTAGATATTTCCATGTTCAAACAGATAGCGGTGTAGATATTTCCATGTTCATACAGATAGCGGTGTAGATATTTCCATGTTTATACAGATAGCGGTGAAGATTTATGCATGTTTACACAGATAGCGGTGTAGATATTTCCATGTTCATACAGATAGCGGTGTAGATATTTCCATTTTCATCCAGATGGTTGTGTAGATATATCCATGTTCATACAGATAGCGGTGTAGATATTTCCATGTTCATACAGATAGTGCTGTAGATATTTCCATGTTCATAAAGATAGCGGTGTAGCTATTTCCATGTTCATACAGATAGCGGTGTAGATATTTCCATGTTCAAACAGATAGCGGTGTAGATATTTCCATGTTCATACAGATAGCGGTGCTTATATTTCCATGTTTATACAGGTAGCGGTGTAGATATTTCCATGTTCATACAAATAGCGGTGTAGATATTTCCATGTTCATACAGATAGCGGTGTAGATATTTCCATGTTCATACAGATAGTGGTGTAGATATTTCCATGTTCATACAGATAGGGGGGCTGATATTTCCATGTTCATACAGATAGCGGTGTAGATATTTCCATGTTTATACAGGTAGAGGTGTAGTTATTTCCAGGTTTATACAGATAGCGGTGTAGACATTTCCATGTTTATACAGATAGTGGTGTAGATATTTCCATATTTATACAGATAGCGGTGTAGATATTTCCATGTTTATACAGATAGCGGTGTAGATATTTCCAGGTTTATACAGATAGCGGTGTAGTTATCTCCATCTTAATACAGATGGCGGTGTAGTTATTTATATGTTCATACAGACGGCGGTGCAGAGATTTCCATGTTCATACAGATGGCGGTGTAGATATTTGCATGTTCATACAGATGGCGGTGTAGCTATTTCCATGTTCATGGAGATAGCGGTGTAGATATTTCCATTTTCATCCAGATGGCTGTGTAGAGATATCCATGTTCATACAGATGGCGGTAAAGTTATTTCCATGTTCATACAGATAGCGGTGTAGATATTTCCATGTTCATACAGATAGTGGTGTAGATATTTCCATGTTCATACAGATAGGGGGGCTGATATTTCCATGTTCATACAGATAGCGGTGCTGATATTTCCATGTTTATACAGGTAGCGGTGTTGATATTTCCAGGTTTATACAGATAGCGGTGTAGATATTTCCATGTTTATACAGATAGCGGTGTAGATATTTCCATGTTTATACAGATAGCGGTGTAGATATTTCCAAGTTTATACAGATAGCGGTGTAGATATCTCCATCTTAATACAGATGGCGGTGTAGATATTTCCATGTTCATACAGATGGCGGTGTAGATATTTCCATGTGTAAAGAGATAGCTGTGTAGATATTTCCAGTATATGCAGATAGCTGTGAAGATATTTCCATTTTCCTGCAGATTGCGGTTTAGATATTTCCATGTTCAAACATATAGCGGTGTAGATATTTCCATGTTCATACAGATAGCGGTGTAGATATTTCCATGTTTATACAGAGAGCTGTGAAGATGTATGCATGTTTACACAGATAGCGGTGTAGATATTTCCATGTTCATACAGATGGCGGTGTAGATATTTCCATGTTCATCCAGATGGCTGTGTAGATATATACATGTTCATACAGATAGCGGTGTAGATATTTCCATGTTCATATAGATAGTGCTGTAGATATTTCCATGTTCATACAGATAGCGGTGTAGCTATTTCCATGTTCATACAGATAGCGGTGTAGATATTTCCATGTTCAAACAGATAGCGGTGTAGATATTTCCATGTTCATACAGATAGCGGTGCTTATATTTCCATGTTTATACAGGTAGCGGTGTAGATATTTCCATCTTTATACAGATAGCGGTGTAGATATTTCCATGTTTATACAGATAGCGGTGTAGATATTTCCATGTTCATACAGATGGCTGTGTAGATATATCCATGTTCATACAGATGGCGGTGAAGTTATTTGCATGTTCATACAGATAGTGGTGTAGATATTTCCATGTTCATACAGATAGTGGTGTAGATATTTCAATGTTCATACAGATAGCGGTGTAGATATTTCCATGTTCATACAGATAGCGGTGTAGATATTTCCATGTTCATCCAGATGGCTGTGTAGACATATCCATGTTCATAAAGATGGCGGTGAAGATAATTCCATGTTCATACAGATAGCGGTGTAGATATTTCCATGTTCATACAGATAGCGGTGTAGATATTTCCATGTTCATATAGATAGAGGGGCTGATATTTCCATGTTCATACAGATAGCGGTGCTGATATTTCCATGTTTATACAGGTAGCGGTGTAGATATTTCCATGTTTATACAGATAGCGGTGTAGATATTTCCATGTTTATACAGATAGCGGTGTAGATATCTCCATCTAAATACAGATGGCAGTGTAGATATTTATATGTTCATACAGATGGCCGTGCAGATATTTCCATGTTCATACAGATGGCGATGTAGATATTTCCATGTTCGTACAGATAGCGGTGTAGATATTTCCCTGTTCATACAGATAGCGGTGCTGATATTTCCATGTTTATACAGGCAGCGGTGTGGATATTTCCATGTTTATACAGATAGCGGTGTGGATATTTCCATGTTTATACAGATAGCGGTGTAGATATTTCCAGGTTTATACAGATAGCAGTGCAGATATCTGCATCTTAAAATGGATGGCCGTGTAGATATTTATATGTTCATAAAGATGGCGCTGCAGATATTTCCATGTTCATACAGATAGCGGTGTAGCTATTTCCATGTTCATGCAGATAGCGGTGTAGATATTTCCACGTTCATCCATATGTCTGTGTAGATATATCCATGTTCATACAGATGGCGGTGAAGATATTTCCATGTTCATACAGATAGCAGTGTAGATATTTGCATGTTCATACAGATAGCGGTGTAGATATTTCCATGTTCAGATAGTTGTGTAGATGTTTCCATGTTCATACAGATGGCGGTGTAGATATTTCCATGTTCATACAGAGAGCGGTGTAGTTATTTCCATGTGTAAAGAGATAGCTGTGTAGATATTTCCATATATATGCAGATAGCTGTGAAGATATTTCCATTTTCATGCAGATTGCGGTGTAGATATTTCCATGTTCAAACAGATAGCGGTGTAGATATTTCCATGTTCATACAGATAGCGGTGTAGATATTTCCATGTTTATACAGATAGCGGTGAAGATTTATGCATGTTTACACAGATAGCGGTGTAGATATTTCCATGTTCATACAGATAGCGGTGTAGATATTTCCATTTTCATCCAGATGGTTGTGTAGATATATCCATGTTCATACAGATAGCGGTGTAGATATTTCCATGTTCATACAGATAGTGCTGTAGATATTTCCATGTTCATAAAGATAGCAGTGTAGCTATTTCCATGTTCATACAGATAGCGGTGTAGATATTTCCATGTTCAAACAGATAGCGGTGTAGATATTTCCATGTTCATACAGATAGCGGTGCTTATATTTCCATGTTTATACAGGTAGCGGTGTAGATATTTCCATGTTCATACAAATAGCGGTGTAGATATTTCCATGTTCATACAGATAGCGGTGTAGATATTTCCATGTTCATACAGATAGTGGTGTAGATATTTCCATGTTCATACAGATAGGGGGGCTGATATTTCCATGTTCATACAGATAGCGGTGTAGATATTTCCATGTTTATACAGGTAGAGGTGTAGTTATTTCCAGGTTTATACAGATAGCGGTGTAGACATTTCCATGTTTATACAGATAGTGGTGTAGATATTTCCATATTTATACAGATAGCGGTGTAGATATTTCCATGTTTATACAGATAGCGGTGTAGATATTTCCAGGTTTATACAGATAGCGGTGTAGTTATCTCCATCTTAATACAGATGGCGGTGTAGTTATTTATATGTTCATACAGACGGCGGTGCAGATATTTCCATGTTCATACAGATGGCGGTGTAGATATTTGCATGTTCATACAGATGGCGGTGTAGCTATTTCCATGTTCATGGAGATAGCGGTGTAGATATTTCCATTTTCATCCAGATGGCTGTGTAGAGATATCCATGTTCATACAGATGGCGGTAAAGTTATTTCCATGTTCATACAGATAGCGGTGTAGATATTTCCATGTTCATCCAGATGGCTGTGTAGACATATCCATGTTCATAAAGATGGCGGTGAAGATAATTCCATGTTCATACAGATAGCGGTGTAGATATTTCCATGTTCATACAGATAGCGGTGTAGATATTTCCATGTTCATATAGATAGAGGGGCTGATATTTCCATGTTCATACAGATAGCGGTGCTGATATTTCCATGTTTATACAGGTAGCGGTGTAGATATTTCCATGTTTATACAGATAGCGGTGTAGATATTTCCATGTTTATACAGATAGCGGTGTAGATATCTCCATCTAAATACAGATGGCAGTGTAGATATTTATATGTTCATACAGATGGCCGTGCAGATATTTCCATGTTCATACAGATGGCGATGTAGATATTTCCATGTTCGTACAGATAGCGGTGTAGATATTTCCCTGTTCATACAGATAGCGGTGCTGATATTTCCATGTTTATACAGGCAGCGGTGTGGATATTTCCATGTTTATACAGATAGCGGTGTGGATATTTCCATGTTTATACAGATAGCGGTGTAGATATTTCCAGGTTTATACAGATAGCAGTGCAGATATCTGCATCTTAAAATGGATGGCCGTGTAGATATTTATATGTTCATAAAGATGGCGCTGCAGATATTTCCATGTTCATACAGATAGCGGTGTAGCTATTTCCATGTTCATGCAGATAGCGGTGTAGATATTTCCACGTTCATCCATATGTCTGTGTAGATATATCCATGTTCATACAGATGGCGGTGAAGATATTTCCATGTTCATACAGATAGCGGTGTAGATATTTGCATGTTCATACAGATAGCGGTGTAGATATTTCCATGTTCAGATAGTTGTGTAGATGTTTCCATGTTCATACAGATGGCGGTGTAGATATTTCCATGTTCATACAGAGAGCGGTGTAGTTATTTCCATGTGTAAAGAGATAGCTGTGTAGATATTTCCATGTATATGCAGATAGCTGTGAAGATATTTCCATTTTCATGCAGATTGCGGTGTAGATATTTCCATGTTCAAACAGATAGCGGTGTAGATATTTCCATGTTCATACAGATAGCGGTGTAGATATTTCCATGTTTATACAGATAGCGGTGAAGATTTATGCATGTTTACACAGATAGCGGTGTAGATATTTCCATGTTCATACAGATAGCAGTGTAGATATTTCCATTTTCATCCAGATGGTTGTGTAGATATATCCATGTTCATACAGATAGCGGTGTAGATATTTCCATGTTCATACAGATAGTGCTGTAGATATTTCCATGTTCATAAAGATAGCGGTGTAGCTATTTCCATGTTCATACAGATAGCGGTGTAGATATTTCCATGTTCAAACAGATAGCGGTGTAGATATTTCCATGTTCATACAGATAGCGGTGCTTATATTTCCATGTTTATACAGGTAGCGGTGTAGATATTTCCATGTTCATACAAATAGCGGTGTAGATATTTCCATGTTCATACAGATAGCGGTGTAGATATTTCCATGTTCATACAGATAGTGGTGTAGATATTTCCATGTTCATACAGATAGGGGGGCTGATATTTCCATGTTCATACAGATAGCGGTGTAGATATTTCCATGTTTATACAGGTAGAGGTATAGTTATTTCCAGGTTTATACAGATAGCGGTGTAGACATTTCCATGTTTATACAGATAGTGGTGTAGATATTTCCATATTTATACAGATAGCGGTGTAGATATTTCCATGTTTATACAGATAGCGGTGTAGATATTTCCAGGTTTATACAGATAGCATTGTAGTTATCTCCATCTTAATACAGATGGCGGTGTAGTTATTTATATGTTCATACAGACGGCGGTGCAGATATTTCCATGTTCATACAGATGGCGGTGTAGATATTTGCATGTTCATACAGATGGCGGTGTAGCTATTTCCATGTTCATGGAGATAGCGGTGTAGATATTTCCATTTTCATCCAGATGGCTGTGTAGAGATATCCATGTTCATACAGATGGCGGTAAAGTTATTTCCATGTTCATACAGATAGCGGTGTAGATATTTCCATGTTCATACAGATAGTGGTGTAGATATTTCCATGTTCATACAGATAGGGGGGCTGATATTTCCATGTTCATACAGATAGCGGTGCTGATATTTCCATGTTTATACAGGTAGCGGTGTTGATATTTCCAGGTTTATACAGATAGCGGTGTAGATATTTCCATGTTTATACAGATAGCGGTGTAGATATCTCTATCTTAATACAGATGGCGGTGTAGATATTTATATGTTCATACAGATGGCCATGCAGATATTTCCATGATCATACAAATAGCGGTGTAGATATTTCCATGTTCCTCCAGATGGCTGTGTAGACATAACCATGTTCATACAGATGGCGGTGACGATAATTCCATGTTCATACAGTTAGCGGTGTAGATATATATATGTTCATACAGATAGTGGTGTAGATATTTCCATGTTCATACAGATAGAGGGGCTGATGTTTCCATGTTCATACAGATAGCGGTGCTGATATTTCCATGTTTATACAGGTAGCGGTGTAGATATTTAGATGTTTATACAGATAGCGGTGTAGATATTTCCATGTTTATACAGATAGCGGTGTAGATATCTCCATCTTAATACAGATGGCAGTGTAGATATTTATATGTTCATAAAGATGGCCGTGCCGATATTTCCAGGTTCATACAGATGGCGGTGTAGATATTTCCATGTTCATACATATAGCGGTGTAGTTATTTCCATGCGCAAAGAGATAGCTGTGGAGATATTTCCATGTATATGCAGATAGCAGTGTAGATATTTCCATTTTCATGCAGATAGCGGTTTAGATATTTCCATGTTCAAACAGATAGCGGTGTAGATATTTCCATGTTCATACAGATAGCGGTGTAGATATTTCCATGTTTATACAGATAGCGGTGAAGATGTATGCATGTTTACACAGATAGCGGTGTAGATATTTCCATGTTCATACAGATAGCGGTGTAGATATTTCCATGTTCATCCAGATGGCTTTGTAAATATATCCATGTTCATAGAGATAGCGGTGTAGATATTTCCATGTTCATACAGATAGTGGTGTAGATATTTCCATGTTCATACAGATGGCGGTGTAGATATTTCCATGTTCATACAGAGAGCGGTGTAGTTATTTCCATGTGTAAAGAGATAGCTGTGTAGATATTTCCATGTATATGCAGATAGCTGTGAAGATATTTCCATTTTCATGCAGATTGCGGTTTAGATATTTCCATGTTCAAACAGATAGCGGTGTAGATATTTCCATGTTCATACAGATAGCGGTGTAGATATTTCCATGTTTATACAGATAGCGGTGAAGATTTATGCATGTTTACACAGATAGTGGTGTAGATATTTCCATGTTCATACAGATAGCGGTGTAGATATTTCCATGTTCATCCAGATGGTTGTGTATATATATCCATGTTCATACAGATAGCGGTGTAGATATTTCCATGTTTATACAGATAGCGGTGAAGATGTATGCATGTTTACACAGATAGCGGTGTAGATATTTCCATGTTCATACAGATAGCGGTGTAGATATTTCCAAGTTCATCCAGATGGCTTTGTAGATATATCCATGTTCATACAGATAGCGGTGTAGATATTTCCATGTTCATACAGATAGTGCTGTAGATATTTCCATGTTCATACAGATAGCGGTGTAGCTATTTCCATGTTCATACAGATAGCGGTGTAGATATTTCCATGTTCGTACAGATAGCGGTGTAGATGTTTCCATGTTCATACAGATAGCGGTGCTGATATTTCCATGTTTATACAGGTAGCGGTGCAGATATTTCCATGTTTATACAGATAGCGGTGTAGATATTTCCATGTTTATACAGATAGCGGTGTAGATATTTCCAGGTTTATACAGAGAGTGGTGTAGATATCTCCATCTTAATACAGATGGCGGTGTAGTTATTTATATGTTCATACAGATTGCGGTGCAGATATTTCCATGTTCATACAGATGGCGGTGTAGATATTTGCATGTTCATACAGATGGCGGTATAGCTATTTCCATATTCATGGAGATAGCGGTGTAGATATTTCCATGTTCATACAGATGGCTGTGTGGATATATCCATGTTCATACAGATGGCGGTGAAGTTATTTCCATGTTCGTACAGATAGCGGTGTAGATATTTCCATGTTTATACAGATAGCGGTGTAGATATTTCCAAGTTTATACAGATAGCGGTGTAGATATCTCCATCTTAATACAGATGGCGGTGTAGATATTTCCATGTTCATACAGATGGCGGTGTAGATATTTCCATGTGTAAAGAGATAGCTGTGTAGATATTTCCAGTATATGCAGATAGCTGTGAAGATATTTCCATTTTCCTGCAGATTGCGGTTTAGATATTTCAATGTTCAAACATATAGCGGTGTAGATATTTCCATGTTCATACAGATAGCGGTGTAGATATTTCCATGTTTATACAGAGAGCTGTGAAGATGTATGCATGTTTACACAGATAGCGGTGTAGATATTTCCATGTTCATACAGATGGCGGTGTAGATATTTCCATGTTCATCCAGATGGCTGTGTAGATATATACATGTTCATACAGATAGCGGTGTAGATATTTCCATGTTCATATAGATAGTGCTGTAGATATTTCCATGTTCATACAGATAGCGGTGTAGCTATTTCCATGTTCATACAGATAGCGGTGTAGATATTTCCATGTTCAAACAGATAGCGGTGTAGATATTTCCATGTTCATACAGATAGCGGTGCTTATATTTCCATGTTTATACAGGTAGCGGTGTAGATATTTCCATCTTTATACAGATAGCGGTGTAGATATTTCCATGTTTATACAGATAGCGGTGTAGATATTTCCATGTTCATACAGATGGCTGTGTAGATATATCCATGTTCATACAGATGGCGGTGAAGTTATTTGCATGTTCATACAGATAGTGGTGTAGATATTTCCATGTTCATACAGATAGTGGTGTAGATATTTCAATGTTCATACAGATAGCGGTGTAGATATTTCCATGTTCATACAGATAGCGGTGTAGATATTTCCATGTTCATCCAGATGGCTGTGTAGACATATCCATGTTCATAAAGATGGCGGTGAAGATAATTCCATGTTCATACAGATAGCGGTGTAGCTATTTCCATGTTCATACAGATAGCGGTGTAGATATTTCCATGTTCATATAGATAGAGGGGCTGATATTTCCATGTTCATACAGATAGCGGTGCTGATATTTCCATGTTTATACAGGTAGCGGTGTAGATATTTCCATGTTTATACAGATAGCGGTGTAGATATTTCCATGTTTATACAGATAGCGGTGTAGATATCTCCATCTAAATACAGATGGCAGTGTAGATATTTATATGTTCATACAGATGGCCGTGCAGATATTTCCATGTTCATACAGATGGCGATGTAGATATTTCCATGTTCGTACAGATAGCGGTGTAGATATTTCCCTGTTCATACAGATAGCGTTGCTGATATTTCCATGTTTATACAGGCAGCGGTGTGGATATTTCCATGTTTATACAGATAGCGGTGTGGATATTTCCATGTTTATACAGATAGCGGTGTAGATATTTCCAGGTTTATACAGATAGCAGTGCAGATATCTGCATCTTAAAATGGATGGCCGTGTAGATATTTATATGTTCATAAAGATGGCGCTGCAGATATTTCCATGTTCATACAGATAGCGGTGTAGCTATTTCCATGTTCATGCAGATAGCGGTGTAGATATTTCCACGTTCATCCATATGTCTGTGTAGATATATCCATGTTCATACAGATGGCGGTGAAGATATTTCCATGTTCATACAGATAGCGGTGTAGATATTTGCATGTTCATACAGATAGCGGTGTAGATATTTCCATGTTCAGATAGTTGTGTAGACGTTTCCATGTTCATACAGATGGCGGTGTAGATATTTCCATGTTCATACAGAGAGCGGTGTAGTTATTTCCATGTGTAAAGAGATAGCTGTGTAGATATTTCCATGTATATGCAGATAGCTGTGAAGATATTTCCATTTTCATGCAGATTGCGGTGTAGATATTTCCATGTTCAAACAGATAGCGGTGTAGATATTTCCATGTTCATACAGATAGCGGTGTAGATATTTCCATGTTTATACAGATAGCGGTGAAGATTTATGCATGTTTACACAGATAGCGGTGTAGATATTTCCATGTTCATACAGATAGCGGTGTAGATATTTCCATTTTCATCCAGATGGTTGTGTAGATATATCCATGTTCATACAGATAGCGGTGTAGATATTTCCATGTTCATACAGATAGTGCTGTAGATATTTCCATGTTCATAAAGATAGCGGTGTAGCTATTTCCATGTTCATACAGATAGCGGTGTAGATATTTCCATGTTCAAACAGATAGCGGTGTAGATATTTCCATGTTCATACAGATAGCGGTGCTTATATTTCCATGTTTATACAGGTAGCGGTGTAGATATTTCCATGTTCATACAAATAGCGGTGTAGATATTTCCATGTTCATACAGATAGCGGTGTAGATATTTCCATGTTCATACAGATAGTGGTGTAGATATTTCCATGTTCATACAGATAGGGGGGCTGATATTTCCATGTTCATACAGATAGCGGTGTAGATATTTCCATGTTTATACAGGTAGAGGTGTAGTTATTTCCAGGTTTATACAGATAGCGGTGTAGACATTTCCATGTTTATACAGATAGTGGTGTAGATATTTCCATATTTATACAGATAGCGGTGTAGATATTTCCATGTTTATACAGATAGCGGTGTAGATATTTCCAGGTTTATACAGATAGCGGTGTAGTTATCTCCATCTTAATACAGATGGCGGTGTAGTTATTTATATGTTCATACAGACGGCGGTGCAGATATTTCCATGTTCATACAGATGGCGGTGTAGATATTTGCATGTTCATACAGATGGCGGTGTAGCTATTTCCATGTTCATGGAGATAGCGGTGTAGATATTTCCATTTTCATCCAGATGGCTGTGTAGAGATATCCATGTTCATACAGATGGCGGTAAAGTTATTTCCATGTTCATACAGATAGCGGTGTAGATATTTCCATGTTCATACAGATAGTGGTGTAGATATTTCCATGTTCATACAGATAGGGGGGCTGATATTTCCATGTTCATACAGATAGCGGTGCTGATATTTCCATGTTTATACAGGTAGCGGTGTTGATATTTCCAGGTTTATACAGATAGCGGTGTAGATATTTCCATGTTTATACAGATAGCGGTGTAGATATTTCCATGTTTATACAGATAGTGGTGTAGATATTTCCAAGTTTATACAGATAGCGGTGTAGATATCTCCATCTTAATACAGATGGCGGTGTAGATATTTCCATGTTCATACAGATGGCGGTGTAGATATTTCCATGTGTAAAGAGATAGCTGTGTAGATATTTCCAGTATATGCAGATAGCTGTGAAGATATTTCCATTTTCCTGCAGATTGCGGTTTAGATATTTCCATGTTCAAACATATAGCGGTGTAGATATTTCCATGTTCATACAGATAGCGGTGTAGATATTTCCATGTTTATACAGAGAGCTGTGAAGATGTATGCATGTTTACACAGATAGCGGTGTAGATATTTCCATGTTCATACAGATGGCGGTGTAGATATTTCCATGTTCATCCAGATGGCTGTGTAGATATATACATGTTCATACAGATAGCGGTGTAGATATTTCCATGTTCATATAGATAGTGCTGTAGATATTTCCATGTTCATACAGATAGCGGTGTAGCTATTTCCATGTTCATACAGATAGCGGTGTAGATATTTCCATGTTCAAACAGATAGCGGTGTAGATATTTCCATGTTCATACAGATAGCGGTGCTTATATTTCCATGTTTATACAGGTAGCGGTGTAGATATTTCCATCTTTATACAGATAGCGGTGTAGATATTTCCATGTTTATACAGATAGCGGTGTAGATATTTCCATGTTCATACAGATGGCTGTGTAGATATATCCATGTTCATACAGATGGCGGTGAAGTTATTTGCATGTTCATACAGATAGTGGTGTAGATATTTCCATGTTCATACAGATAGTGGTGTAGATATTTCAATGTTCATACAGATAGCGGTGTAGATATTTCCATGTTCATACAGATAGCGGTGTAGATATTTCCATGTTCATCCAGATGGCTGTGTAGACATATCCATGTTCATAAAGATGGCGGTGAAGATAATTCCATGTTCATACAGATAGCGGTGTAGATATTTCCATGTTCATACAGATAGCGGTGTAGATATTTCCATGTTCATATAGATAGAGGGGCTGATATTTCCATGTTCATACAGATAGCGGTGCTGATATTTCCATGTTTATACAGGTAGCGGTGTAGATATTTCCATGTTTATACAGATAGCGGTGTAGATATTTCCATGTTTATACAGATAGCGGTGTAGATATCTCCATCTAAATACAGATGGCAGTGTAGATATTTATATGTTCATACAGATGGCCGTGCAGATATTTCCATGTTCATACAGATGGCGATGTAGATATTTCCATGTTCGTACAGATAGCGGTGTAGATATTTCCCTGTTCATACAGATAGCGGTGCTGATATTTCCATGTTTATACAGGCAGCGGTGTGGATATTTCCATGTTTATACAGATAGCGGTGTGGATATTTCCATGTTTATACAGATAGCGGTGTAGATATTTCCAGGTTTATACAGATAGCAGTGCAGATATCTGCATCTTAAAATGGATGGCCGTGTAGATATTTATATGTTCATAAAGATGGCGCTGCAGATATTTCCATGTTCATACAGATAGCGGTGTAGCTATTTCCATGTTCATGCAGATAGCGGTGTAGATATTTCCACGTTCATCCATATGTCTGTGTAGATATATCCATGTTCATACAGATGGCGGTGAAGATATTTCCATGTTCATACAGATAGCGGTGTAGATATTTGCATGTTCATACAGATAGCGGTGTAGATATTTCCATGTTCAGATAGTTGTGTAGATGTTTCCATGTTCATACAGATGGCGGTGTAGATATTTCCATGTTCATACAGAGAGCGGTGTAGTTATTTCCATGTGTAAAGAGATAGCTGTGTAGATATTTCCATGTATATGCAGATAGCTGTGAAGATATTTCCATTTTCATGCAGATTGCGGTGTAGATATTTCCATGTTCAAACAGATAGCGGTGTAGATATTTCCATGTTCATACAGATAGCGGTGTAGATATTTCCATGTTTATACAGATAGCGGTGAAGATTTATGCATGTTTACACAGATAGCGGTGTAGATATTTCCATGTTCATACAGATAGCGGTGTAGATATTTCCATTTTCATCCAGATGGTTGTGTAGATATATCCATGTTCATACAGATAGCGGTGTAGATATTTCCATGTTCATACAGATAGTGCTGTAGATATTTCCATGTTCATAAAGATAGCGGTGTAGCTATTTCCATGTTCATACAGATAGCGGTGCTTATATTTCCATGTTTATACAGGTAGCGGTGTAGATATTTCCATGTTCATACAAATAGCGGTGTAGATATTTCCATGTTCATACAGATAGCGGTGTAGATATTTCCATGTTCATACAGATAGTGGTGTAGATATTTCCATGTTCATACAGATAGGGGGGCTGATATTTCCATGTTCATACAGATAGCGGTGTAGATATTTCCATGTTTATACAGGTAGAGGTGTAGTTATTTCCAGGTTTATACAGATAGCGGTGTAGACATTTCCATGTTTATACAGATAGTGGTGTAGATATTTCCATATTTATACAGATAGCGGTGTAGATATTTCCATGTTTATACAGATAGCGGTGTAGATATTTCCAGGTTTATACAGATAGCGGTGTAGTTATCTCCATCTTAATACAGATGGCGGTGTAGTTATTTATATGTTCATACAGACGGCGGTGCAGATATTTCCATGTTCATACAGGTGGCGGTGTAGATATTTGCATGTTCATACAGATGGCGGTGTAGCTATTTCCATGTTCATGGAGATAGCGGTGTAGATATTTCCATTTTCATCCAGATGGCTGTGTAGAGATATCCATGTTCATACAGATGGCGGTAAAGTTATTTCCATGTTCATACAGATAGCGGTGTAGATATTTCCATGTTCATACAGATAGTGGTGTAGATATTTCCATGTTCATACAGATAGGGGGGCTGATATTTCCATGTTCATACAGATAGCGGTGCTGATATTTCCATGTTTATACAGGTAGCGGTGTTGATATTTCCAGGTTTATACAGATAGCGGTGTAGATATTTCCATGTTTATACAGATAGCGGTGTAGATATCTCTATCTTAATACAGATGGCGGTGTAGATATTTATATGTTCATACAGATGGCCATGCAGATATTTCCATGATCATACAAATAGCGGTGTAGATATTTCCATGTTCCTCCAGATGGCTGTGTAGACATAACCATGTTCATACAGATGGAAGTGACGATAATTCCATGTTCATACAGTTAGCGGTGTAGATATATATATGTTCATACAGATAGTGGTGTAGATATTTCCATGTTCATACAGATAGAGGGGCTGATGTTTCCATGTTCATACAGATAGCGGTGCTGATATTTCCATGTTTATACAGGTAGCGGTGTAGATATTTAGATGTTTATACAGATAGCGGTGTAGATATTTCCATGTTTATACAGATTGCGGTGTAGATATCTCCATCTCAATACAGATGGCAGTGTAGATATTTATATGTTCATAAAGATGGCCGTGCCGATATTTCCAGGTTCATACAGATGGCGGTGTAGATATTTCCATGTTCATACATATAGCGGTGTAGTTATTTCCATGCGCAAAGAGATAGCTGTGGAGATATTTCCATGTATATGCAGATAGCAGTGTAGATATTTCCATTTTCATGCAGATAGCGGTTTAGATATTTCCATGTTCAAACAGATAGCGGTGTAGATATTTCCATGTTCATACAGATAGCGGTGTAGATATTTCCATGTTTATACAGATAGCGGTGAAGATGAATGCATGTTTACACAGATAGCGGTGTAGATATTTCCATGTTCATACAGATAGCGGTGTAGATATTTCCATGTTCATCCAGATGGCTTTGTAGATATATCCATGTTCATAGAGATAGCGGTGTAGATATTTCCATGTTCATACAGATAGTGGGGTAGATATTTCCATGTTCATACAGATGGTGGTGTAGATATTTCCATGTTCATACAGAGAGCGGTGTAGTTATTTCCATGTGTAAAGAGATAGCTGTGTAGATATTTCCATGTATATGCAGATAGCTGTGAAGATATTTCCATTTTCATGCAGATTGCGGTTTAGATATTTCCATGTTCAAACAGATAGCGGTGTAGATATTTCCATGTTCATACAGATAGCGGTGTAGATATTTCCATGTTTATACAGATAGCGGTGAAGATTTATGCATGTTTACACAGATAGTGGTGTAGATATTTCCATGTTCATACAGATAGCGGTGTAGATATTTCCATGTTCATCCAGATGGTTGTGTATATATATCCATGTTCATACAGATAGCGGTGTAGATATTTCCATGTTTATACAGATAGCGGTGAAGATGTATGCATGTTTACACAGATAGCGGTGTAGATATTTCCATGTTCATACAGATAGCGGTGTAGATATTTCCATGTTCATCCAGATGGCTTTGTAGATATATCCATGTTCATACAGATAGCGGTGTAGATATTTCCATGTTCATACAGATAGTGCTGTAGATATTTCCATGTTCATACAGATAGCGGTGTAGCTATTTCCATGTTTATACAGGTAGCGGTGCAGATATTTCCATGTTTATACAGATAGCGGTGTAGATATTTCCATGTTTATACAGATAGCGGTGTAGATATTTCCAGGTTTATACAGAGAGTGGTGTAGATATCTCCATCTTAATACAGATGGCGGTGTAGTTATTTATATGTTCATACAGAAGGCGGTGGAGATATTTCCATGTTCATACAGATGGCGGTGTAGATATTTGCATGTTCATACAGATGGCGGTATAGCTATTTCCATATTCATGGAGATAGCGGTGTAGATATTTCCATGTTAATCCAGATGGCTGTGTAGAGATATCCATGTTCATACAGATGGCGGTGAAGATATTTCCATGTTCATACAGATAGCGGTGTAGATATTTCCATGTTCATATAGATAGTGGTGTAGATATTTCCATGTTCATACAGATAGCTTTGTAGATGTATCCATGTTTATACAGATAGTGGCGAAGATGTATGCATGTTTACACTGATAGCAGTGTAGATATTTCCATGTTTATACAGATAGCGGTGTAGATATTTCCATGTTCATCCAGATGGCTGTGTAGATATATCCATGTTCATACAGATAGTGGTGTAGATATTTCCATGTTCATACAGATAGTGCTGTAGATATTTCCATGTTCATACAAATAGCGGTGCAGCTATTTCCATGTTCATACAGATAGCGGTGTAGATATTTCCATGTTCGTACAGATAGCGGTGTAGATATTTCCATGTTCATACAGATAGCGGTGCTGATATTTCCATGTTTATACACTTAGCGGTGTAGATATTTCCATGTTTATACAGATAGCTGTGTAGATATTTCCATGTTTATACAGATAGCGGTGTAGATATTTCCAAGTTTATACAGATAGCTGTGTAGATATCTCCATCTTAATACAGATGGCGGTGTAGATATTTCCATGTTCATACAGATGGCGGTGTAGATATTTCCATGTGTAAAGAGATAGCTGTGTAGATATTTCCAGTATATGCAGATAGCTGTGAAGATATTTCCATTTTCATGCAGATTGCGGTTTAGATATTTCCATGTTCAAACATATAGCGGTGTAGATATTTCCATGTTCATACAGATAGCGGTGTAGATATTTCCATGTTTATACAGAGAGCTGTGAAGATGTATGCATGTTTACACAGATAGCGGTGTAGATATTTCCATGTTCATACAGATGGCGGTGTAGATATTTCCATGTTCATCCAGATGGCTGTGTAGATATATACATGTTCATACAGATAGCGGTGTAGATATTTCCATGTTCATATAGATAGTGCTGTAGATATTTCCATGTTCATACAGATAGCGGTGTAGCTATTTCCATGTTCATACAGATAGCGGTGTAGATATTTCCATGTTCAAACAGATAGCGGTGTAGATATTTCCATGTTCATACAGATAGCGGTGCTTATATTTCCATGTTTATACAGGTAGCGGTGTAGATATTTCCATCTTTATACAGATAGCGGTGTAGATATTTCCATGTTTATACAGATAGCGGTGTAGATATTTCCATGTTCATACAGATGGCTGTGTAGATATATCCATGTTCATACAGATGGCGGTGAAGTTATTTGCATGTTCATACAGATAGCGGTGTAGATATTTCCATGTTCATACAGATAGTGGTGTAGATATTTCAATGTTCATACAGATAGCGGTGTAGATATTTCCATGTTCATACAGATAGCGGTGTAGATATTTCCATGTTCATCCAGATGGCTGTGTAGACATATCCATGTTCATAAAGATGGCGGTGAAGATAATTCCATGTTCATACAGATAGCGGTGTAGATATTTCCATGTTCATACAGATAGTGGTGTAGATATTTCCATGTTCATATAGATAGAGGGGCTGATATTTCCATGTTCATACAGATAGCGGTGCTGATATTTCCATGTTTATACAGGTAGCGGTGTAGATATTTCCATCTTTATACAGATAGCGGTGTAGATATTTCCATGTTTATACAGATAGCGGTGTAGATATTTCCATGTTCATACAGATGGCTGTGTAGATATATCCATGTTCATACAGATGGCGGTGAAGTTATTTGCATGTTCATACAGATAGTGGTGTAGATATTTCCATGTTCATACAGATAGTGGTGTAGATATTTCAATGTTCATACAGATAGCGGTGTAGATATTTCCATGTTCATACAGATAGCGGTGTAGATATTTCCATGTTCATCCAGATGGCTGTGTAGACATATCCATGTTCATAAAGATGGCGGTGAAGATAATTCCATGTTCATACAGATAGCGGTGTAGATATTTCCATGTTCATACAGATAGCGGTGAATATATTTCCATGTTCATATAGATAGAGGGGCTGATATTTCCATGTTCATACAGATAGCGGTGCTGATATTTCCATGTTTATACAGGTAGCGGTGTAGATATTTCCATGTTTATACAGATAGCGGTGTAGATATTTCCAGGTTTATACAGATAGCTGTGTAGATATTTCCAGGTTTATACAGATAGCGGTGTAGATATCTCCATCTAAATACAGATGGCAGTGTAGATATTTATATGTTCATACAGATGGCCGTGCAGATATTTCCATGTTCATACAGATGGCGATGTAGATATTTCCATGTTCGTACAGATAGCGGTGTAGATATTTCCCTGTTCATACAGATAGCGGTGCTGATATTTCCATGTTTATACAGGCAGCGGTGTGGATATTTCCATGTTTATACAGATAGCGGTGTGGATATTTCCATGTTTATACAGATAGCGGTGTAGATATTTCCAGGTTTATACAGATAGCAGTGCAGATATATGCATCTTAAAATGGATGGCCGTGTAGATATTTATATGTTCATAAAGATGGCGCTGCAGATATTTCCATGTTCATACAGATAGCGGTGTAGCTATTTCCATGTTCATGCAGATAGCGGTGTAGATATTTCCACGTTCATCCATATGTCTGTGTAGATATATCCATGTTCATACAGATGGCGGTGAAGATATTTCCATGTTCATACAGATAGCGGTGTAGATATTTGCATATTCATACAGATAGCGGTGTAGATATTTCCATGTTCAGATAGTTGTGTAGATGTTTCCATGTTCATACAGATGGCGGTGTAGATATTTCCATGTTCATACAGAGAGCGGTGTAGTTATTTCCATGTGTAAAGAGATAGCTGTGTAGATATTTCCATGTATATGCAGATAGCTGTGAAGATATTTCCATTTTCATGCAGATTGCGGTGTAGATATTTCCATGTTCAAACAGATAGCGGTGTAGATATTTCCATGTTCATACAGATAGCGGTGTAGATATTTCCATGTTTATACAGATAGCGGTGAAGATTTATGCATGTTTACACAGATAGCGGTGTAGATATTTCCATGTTCATACAGATAGCGGTGTAGATATTTCCATTTTCATCCAGATGGTTGTGTAGATATATCCATGTTCATACAGATAGCGGTGTAGATATTTCCATGTTCATACAGATAGTGCTGTAGATATTTCCATGTTCATAAAGATAGCGGTGTAGCTATTTCCATGTTCATACAGATAGCGGTGTAGATATTTCCATGTTCAAACAGATAGCGGTGTAGATATTTCCATGTTCATACAGATAGCGGTGCTTATATTTCCATGTTTATACAGGTAGCGGTGTAGATATTTCCATGTTCATACAAATAGCGGTGTAGATATTTCCATGTTCATACAGATAGCGGTGTAGATATTTCCATGTTCATACAGATAGTGGTGTAGATATTTCCATGTTCATACAGATAGGGGGGCTGATATTTCCATGTTCATACAGATAGCGGTGTAGATATTTCCATGTTTATACAGGTAGAGGTGTAGTTATTTCCAGGTTTATACAGATAGCGGTGTAGACATTTCCATGTTTATACAGATAGTGGTGTAGATATTTCCATATTTATACAGATAGCGGTGTAGATATTTCCATGTTTATACAGATAGCGGTGTAGATATTTCCAGGTTTATACAGATAGCGGTGTAGTTATCTCCATCTTAATACAGATGGCGGAGTAGTTATTTATATGTTCATACAGACGGCGGTGCAGATATTTCCATGTTCATACAGATGGCGGTGTAGATATTTGCATGTTCATACAGATGGCGGTGTAGCTATTTCCATGTTCATGGAGATAGCGGTGTAGATATTTCCATTTTCATCCAGATGGCTGTGTAGAGATATCCATGTTCATACAGATGGCGGTAAAGTTATTTCCATGTTCATACAGATAGCGGTGTAGATATTTCCATGTTCATACAGATAGTGGTGTAGATATTTCCATGTTCATACAGATAGGGGGGCTGATATTTCCATGTTCATACAG
This sequence comes from Gorilla gorilla gorilla, assembly GCF_029281585.2. Lineage (NCBI taxonomy): Eukaryota > Metazoa > Chordata > Mammalia > Primates > Hominidae > Gorilla > Gorilla gorilla. The sequence goes on along the minus strand of NC_073233.2, from coordinate 3,898,455 downwards.
ATAGCGGTGCTGATATTTCCATGTTTATACAGGTAGCGGTGTTGATATTTCCAGGTTTATACAGATAGCGGTGTAGATATTTCCATGTTTATACAGATAGCGGTGTAGATATCTCTATCTTAATACAGATGGCGGTGTAGATATTTATATGTTCATACAGATGGCCATGCAGATATTTCCATGATCATACAAATAGCGGTGTAGATATTTCCATGTTCCTCCAGATGGCTGTGTAGACATAACCATGTTCATACAGATGGAAGTGACGATAATTCCATGTTCATACAGTTAGCGGTGTAGATATATATATGTTCATACAGATAGTGGTGTAGATATTTCCATGTTCATACAGATAGAGGGGCTGATGTTTCCATGTTCATACAGATAGCGGTGCTGATATTTCCATGTTTATACAGGTAGCGGTGTAGATATTTAGATGTTTATACAGATAGCGGTGTAGATATTTCCATGTTTATACAGATTGCGGTGTAGATATCTCCATCTCAATACAGATGGCAGTGTAGATATTTATATGTTCATAAAGATGGCCGTGCCGATATTTCCAGGTTCATACAGATGGCGGTGTAGATATTTCCATGTTCATACATATAGCGGTGTAGTTATTTCCATGCGCAAAGAGATAGCTGTGGAGATATTTCCATGTATATGCAGATAGCAGTGTAGATATTTCCATTTTCATGCAGATAGCGGTTTAGATATTTCCATGTTCAAACAGATAGCGGTGTAGATATTTCCATGTTCATACAGATAGCGGTGTAGATATTTCCATGTTTATACAGATAGCGGTGAAGATGAATGCATGTTTACACAGATAGCGGTGTAGATATTTCCATGTTCATACAGATAGCGGTGTAGATATTTCCATGTTCATCCAGATGGCTTTGTAGATATATCCATGTTCATAGAGATAGCGGTGTAGATATTTCCATGTTCATACAGATAGTGGGGTAGATATTTCCATGTTCATACAGATGGCGGTGTAGATATATCCATGTTCATACAGAGAGCGGTGTAGTTATTTCCATGTGTAAAGAGATAGCTGTGTAGATATTTCCATGTATATGCAGATAGCTGTGAAGATATTTCCATTTTCATGCAGATTGCGGTTTAGATATTTCCATGTTCAAACAGATAGCGGTGTAGATATTTCCATGTTCATACAGATAGCGGTGTAGATATTTCCATGTTTATACAGATAGCGGTGAAGATTTATGCATGTTTACACAGATAGTGGTGTAGATATTTCCATGTTCATACAGATAGCGGTGTAGATATTTCCATGTTCATCCAGATGGTTGTGTATATATATCCATGTTCATACAGATAGCGGTGTAGATATTTCCATGTTTATACAGATAGCGGTGAAGATGTATGCATGTTTACACAGATAGCGGTGTAGATATTTCCATATTCATACAGATAGCGGTGTAGATATTTCCATGTTCATCCAGATGGCTTTGTAGATATATCCATGTTCATACAGATAGCGGTGTAGATATTTCCATGTTCATACAGATAGTGCTGTAGATATTTCCATGTTCATACAGATAGCGGTGTAGCTATTTCCATGTTTATACAGGTAGCGGTGCAGATATTTCCATGTTTATACAGATAGCGGTGTAGATATTTCCATGTTTATACAGATAGCGGTGTAGATATTTCCAGGTTTATACAGAGAGTGGTGTAGATATCTCCATCTTAATACAGATGGCGGTGTAGTTATTTATATGTTCATACAGAAGGCGGTGGAGATATTTCCATGTTCATACAGATGGCGGTGTAGATATTTGCATGTTCATACAGATGGCGGTATAGCTATTTCCATATTCATGGAGATAGCGGTGTAGATATTTCCATGTTAATCCAGATGGCTGTGTAGAGATATCCATGTTCATACAGATGGCGGTGAAGATATTTCCATGTTCATACAGATAGCGGTGTAGATATTTCCATGTTCATATAGATAGTGGTGTAGATATTTCCATGTTCATACAGATAGCTTTGTAGATGTATCCATGTTTATACAGATAGTGGCGAAGATGTATGCATGTTTACACTGATAGCAGTGTAGATATTTCCATGTTTATACAGATAGCGGTGTAGATATTTCCATGTTCATCCAGATGGCTGTGTAGATATATCCATGTTCATACAGATAGTGGTGTAGATATTTCCATGTTCATACAGATAGTGCTGTAGATATTTCCATGTTCATACAAATAGCGGTGCAGCTATTTCCATGTTCATACAGATAGCGGTGTAGATATTTCCATGTTCGTACAGATAGCGGTGTAGATATTTCCATGTTCATACAGATAGCGGTGCTGATATTTCCATGTTTATACACTTAGCGGTGTAGATATTTCCATGTTTATACAGATAGCTGTGTAGATATTTCCATGTTTATACAGATAGCGGTGTAGATATTTCCAAGTTTATACAGATAGCTGTGTAGATATCTCCATCTTAATACAGATGGCGGTGTAGATATTTCCATGTTCATACAGATGGCGGTGTAGATATTTCCATGTGTAAAGAGATAGCTGTGTAGATATTTCCAGTATATGCAGATAGCTGTGAAGATATTTCCATTTTCATGCAGATTGCGGTTTAGATATTTCCATGTTCAAACATATAGCGGTGTAGATATTTCCATGTTCATACAGATAGCGGTGTAGATATTTCCATGTTTATACAGAGAGCTGTGAAGATGTATGCATGTTTACACAGATAGCGGTGTAGATATTTCCATGTTCATACAGATGGCGGTGTAGATATTTCCATGTTCATCCAGATGGCTGTGTAGATATATACATGTTCATACAGATAGCGGTGTAGATATTTCCATGTTCATATAGATAGTGCTGTAGATATTTCCATGTTCATACAGATAGCGGTGTAGCTATTTCCATGTTCATACAGATAGCGGTGTAGATATTTCCATGTTCAAACAGATAGCGGTGTAGATATTTCCATGTTCATACAGATAGCGGTGCTTATATTTCCATGTTTATACAGGTAGCGGTGTAGATATTTCCATCTTTATACAGATAGCGGTGTAGATATTTCCATGTTTATACAGATAGCGGTGTAGATATTTCCATGTTCATACAGATGGCTGTGTATATATATCCATGTTCATACAGATGGCGGTGAAGTTATTTGCATGTTCATACAGATAGCGGTGTAGATATTTCCATGTTCATACAGATAGTGGTGTAGATATTTCAATGTTCATACAGATAGCGGTGTAGATATTTCCATGTTCATACAGATAGCGGTGTAGATATTTCCATGTTCATCCAGATGGCTGTGTAGACATATCCATGTTCATAAAGATGGCGGTGAAGATAATTCCATGTTCATACAGATAGCGGTGTAGATATTTCCATGTTCATACAGATAGTGGTGTAGATATTTCCATGTTCATATAGATAGAGGGGCTGATATTTCCATGTTCATACAGATAGCGGTGCTGATATTTCCATGTTTATACAGGTAGCGGTGTAGATATTTCCATGTTTATACAGATAGCGGTGTAGATATTTCCATGTTTATACAGATAGCGGTGTAGATATCTCCATCTAAATACAGATGGCAGTGTAGATATTTATATGTTCATACAGATGGCCGTGCAGATATTTCCATGTTCATACAGATGGCGATGTAGATATTTCCATGTTCGTACAGATAGCGGTGTAGATATTTCCCTGTTCATACAGATAGCGGTGCTGATATTTCCATGTTTATACAGGCAGCGGTGTGGATATTTCCATGTTTATACAGATAGCGGTGTGGATATTTCCATGTTTATACAGATAGCGGTGTAGATATTTCCAGGTTTATACAGATAGCGGTGCAGATATCTGCATCTTAAAATGGATGGCCGTGTAGATATTTATATGTTCATAAAGATGGCGCTGCAGATATTTCCATGTTCATACAGATAGCGGTGTAGCTATTTCCATGTTCATGCAGATAGCGGTGTAGATATTTCCACGTTCATCCATATGTCTGTGTAGATATATCCATGTTCATACAGATGGCGGTGAAGATATTTCCATGTTCATACAGATAGCGGTGTAGATATTTGCATGTTCATACAGATAGCGGTGTAGATATTTCCATGTTCAGATAGTTGTGTAGATGTTTCCATGTTCATACAGATGGCGGTGTAGATATTTCCATGTTCATACAGAGAGCGGTGTAGTTATTTCCATGTGTAAAGAGATAGCTGTGTAGATATTTCCATGTATATGCAGATAGCTGTGAAGATATTTCCATTTTCATGCAGATTGCGGTTTAGATATTTCCATGTTCAAACAGATAGCGGTGTAGATATTTCCATGTTCATACAGATAGCGGTGTAGATATTTCCATGTTTATACAGATAGCGGTGAAGATTTATGCATGTTTACACAGATAGCGGTGTAGATATTTCCATGTTCATACAGATAGCGGTGTAGATATTTCCATTTTCATCCAGATGGTTGTGTAGATATATCCATGTTCATACAGATAGCGGTGTAGATATTTCCATGTTCATACAGATAGTGCTGTAGATATTTCCATGTTCATAAAGATAGCGGTGTAGCTATTTCCATGTTCATACAGATAGCGGTGTAGATATTTCCATGTTCAAACAGATAGCGGTGTAGATATTTCCATGTTCATACAGATAGCGGTGCTTATATTTCCATGTTTATACAGGTAGCGGTGTAGATATTTCCATGTTCATACAAATAGCGGTGTAGATATTTCCATGTTCATACAGATAGCGGTGTAGATATTTCCATGTTCATACAGATAGTGGTGTAGATATTTCCATGTTCATACAGATGGGGGGCTGATATTTCCATGTTCATACAGATAGCGGTGTAGATATTTCCATGTTTATACAGGTAGAGGTATAGTTATTTCCAGGTTTATACAGATAGCGGTGTAGACATTTCCATGTTTATACAGATAGTGGTGTAGATATTTCCATATTTATACAGATAGCGGTGTAGATATTTCCATGTTTATACAGATAGCGGTGTAGATATTTCCAGGTTTATACAGATAGCGGTGTAGTTATCTCCATCTTAATACAGATGGCGGTGTAGTTATTTATATGTTCATACAGACGGCGGTGCAGATATTTCCATGTTCATACAGATGGCGGTGTAGATATTTGCATGTTCATACAGATGGCGGTGTAGCTATTTCCATGTTCATGGAGATAGCGGTGTAGATATTTCCATTTTCATCCAGATGGCTGTGTAGAGATATCCATGTTCATACAGATGGCGGTAAAGTTATTTCCATGTTCATACAGATAGCGGTGTAGATATTTCCATGTTCATACAGATAGTGGTGTAGATATTTCCATGTTCATACAGATAGGGGGGCTGATATTTCCATGTTCATACAGATAGCGGTGCTGATATTTCCATGTTTATACAGGTAGCGGTGTTGATATTTCCAGGTTTATACAGATAGCGGTGTAGATATTTCCATGTTTATACAGATAGCGGTGTAGATATCTCTATCTTAATACAGATGGCGGTGTAGATATTTATATGTTCATACAGATGGCCATGCAGATATTTCCATGATCATACAAATAGCGGTGTAGATATTTCCATGTTCCTCCAGATGGCTGTGTAGACATAACCATGTTCATACAGATGGCGGTGACGATAATTCCATGTTCATACAGTTAGCGGTGTAGATATATATATGTTCATACAGATAGTGGTGTAGATATTTCCATGTTCATACAGATAGAGGGGCTGATGTTTCCATGTTCATACAGATAGCGGTGCTGATATTTCCATGTTTATACAGGTAGCGGTGTAGATATTTAGATGTTTATACAGATAGCGGTGTAGATATTTCCATGTTTATACAGATAGCGGTGTAGATATCTCCATCTTAATACAGATGGCAGTGTAGATATTTATATGTTCATAAAGATGGCCGTGCCGATATTTCCAGGTTCATACAGATGGCGGTGTAGATATTTCCATGTTCATACATATAGCGGTGTAGTTATTTCCATGCGCAAAGAGATAGCTGTGGAGATATTTCCATGTATATGCAGATAGCAGTGTAGATATTTCCATTTTCATGCAGATAGCGGTTTAGATATTTCCATGTTCAAACAGATAGCGGTGTAGATATTTCCATGTTCATACAGATAGCGGTGTAGATATTTCCATGTTTATACAGATAGCGGTGAAGATGTATGCATGTTTACACAGATAGCGGTGTAGATATTTCCATGTTCATACAGATAGCGGTGTAGATATTTCCATGTTCATCCAGATGGCTTTGTAAATATATCCATGTTCATAGAGATAGCGGTGTAGATATTTCCATGTTCATACAGATAGTGGTGTAGATATTTCCATGTTCATACAGATGGCGGTGTAGATATTTCCATGTTCATACAGAGAGCGGTGTAGTTATTTCCATGTGTAAAGAGATAGCTGTGTAGATATTTCCATGTATATGCAGATAGCTGTGAAGATATTTCCATTTTCATGCAGATTGCGGTTTAGATATTTCCATGTTCAAACAGATAGCGGTGTAGATATTTCCATGTTCATACAGATAGCGGTGTAGATATTTCCATGTTTATACAGATAGCGGTGAAGATTTATGCATGTTTACACAGATAGTGGTGTAGATATTTCCATGTTCATACAGATAGCGGTGTAGATATTTCCATGTTCATCCAGATGGTTGTGTATATATATCCATGTTCATACAGATAGCGGTGTAGATATTTCCATGTTTATACAGATAGCGGTGAAGATGTATGCATGTTTACACAGATAGCGGTGTAGATATTTCCATGTTCATACAGATAGCGGTGTAGATATTTCCAAGTTCATCCAGATGGCTTTGTAGATATATCCATGTTCATACAGATAGCGGTGTAGATATTTCCATGTTCATACAGATAGTGCTGTAGATATTTCCATGTTCATACAGATAGCGGTGTAGCTATTTCCATGTTCATACAGATAGCGGTGTAGATATTTCCATGTTCGTACAGATAGCGGTGTAGATATTTCCATGTTCATACAGATAGCGGTGCTGATATTTCCATGTTTATACAGGTAGCGGTGCAGATATTTCCATGTTTATACAGATAGCGGTGTAGATATTTCCATGTTTATACAGATAGCGGTGTAGATATTTCCAGGTTTATACAGAGAGTGGTGTTGATATCTCCATCTTAATACAGATGGCGGTGTAGTTATTTATATGTTCATACAGATTGCGGTGCAGATATTTCCATGTTCATACAGATGGCGGTGTAGATAATTGCATGTTCATACAGATGGCGGTATAGCTATTTCCATATTCATGGAGATAGCGGTGTAGATATTTCCATGTTCATACAGATGGCTGTGTGGATATATCCATGTTCATACAGATGGCGGTGAAGTTATTTCCATGTTCGTACAGATAGCGGTGTAGATATTTCCATGTTCATACAGATTGCAGTGCTGATATTTCCATGTTTATACACATAGCGGTGTAGATATTTCCATGTTTATACAGATAGCTGTGTAGATATTTCCATGTTTATACAGATAGCGGTGTAGATATTTCCAAGTTTATACAGATAGCGGTGTAGATATCTCCATCTTAATACAGATGGCGGTGTAGATATTTCCATGTTCATACAGATGGCGGTGTAGATATTTCCATGTGTAAAGAGATAGCTGTGTAGATATTTCCAGTATATGCAGATAGCTGTGAAGATATTTCCATTTTCATGCAGATTGCGGTTTAGATATTTCCATGTTCAAACATATAGCGGTGTAGATATTTCCATGTTCATACAGATAGCGGTGTAGATATTTCCATGTTTATACAGAGAGCTGTGAAGATGTATGCATGTTTACACAGATAGCGGTGTAGATATTTCCATGTTCATACAGATGGCGGTGTAGATATTTCCATGTTCATCCAGATGGCTGTGTAGATATATACATGTTCATACAGATAGCGGTGTAGATATTTCCATGTTCATATAGATAGTGCTGTAGATATTTCCATGTTCATACAGATAGCGGTGTATCTATTTCCATGTTCATACAGATAGCGGTGTAGATATTTCCATGTTCAAACAGATAGCGGTGTAGATATTTCCATGTTCATACAGATAGCGGTGCTTATATTTCCATGTTTATACAGGTAGCGGTGTAGATATTTCCATCTTTATACAGATAGCGGTGTAGATATTTCCATGTTTATACAGATAGCGGTGTAGATATTTCCATGTTCTTACAGATGGCTGTGTAGATATATCCATGTTCATACAGATGGCGGTGAAGTTATTTGCATGTTCATACAGATAGCGGTGTAGATATTTCCATGTTCATACAGATAGTGGTGTAGATATTTCAATGTTCATACAGATAGCGGTGTAGATATTTCCATGTTCATACAGATAGCGGTGTAGATATTTCCATGTTCATCCAGATGGCTGTGTAGACATATCCATGTTCATAAAGATGGCGGTGAAGATAATTCCATGTTCATACAGATAGCGGTGTAGATATTTCCATGTTCATACAGATAGTGGTGTAGATATTTCCATGTTCATATAGATAGAGGGGCTGATATTTCCATGTTCATACAGATAGCGGTGCTGATATTTCCATGTTTATACAGGTAGCGGTGTAGATATTTCCATGTTTATACAGATAGCGGTGTAGATATTTCCATGTTTATACAGATAGCGCTGTAGATATCTCCATCTAAATACAGATGGCAGTGTAGATATTTATATGTTCATACAGATGGCCGTGCAGATATTTCCATGTTCATACAGATGGTGATGTAGATATTTCCATGTTCGTACAGATAGCGGTGTAGATATTTCCCTGTTCATACAGATAGCGGTGCTGATATTTCCATGTTTATACAGGCAGCGGTGTGGATATTTCCATGTTTATACAGATAGCGGTGTGGATATTTCCATGTTTATACAGATAGCGGTGAAGATATTTCCAGGTTTATACAGATAGCGGTGCAGATATCTGCATCTTAAAATGGATGGCCGCGTAGATATTTATATGTTCATAAAGATGGCGCTGCAGATATTTCCATGTTCATACAGATAGCGGTGTAGCTATTTCCATGTTCATGCAGATAGCGGTGTAGATATTTCCACGTTCATCCATATGTCTGTGTAGATGTATCCATGTTCATACAGATGGCGGTGAAGATATTTCCATGTTCATACAGATAGCGGTGTAGATATTTGCATGTTCATACAGATAGCGGTGTAGATATTTCCATGTTCAGATAGTTGTGTAGATGTTTCCATGTTCATACAGATGGCGGTGTAGATATTTCCATGTTCATACAGAGAGCGGTGTAGTTATTTCCATGTGTAAAGAGATAGCTGTGTAGATATTTCCATGTATATGCAGATAGCTGTGAAGATATTTCCATTTTCATGCAGATTGCGGTTTAGATATTTCCATGTTCAAACAGATAGCGGTGTAGATATTTCCATGTTCATACAGATAGCGGTGTAGATATTTCCATGTTTATACAGATAGCGGTGAAGATTTATGCATGTTTACACAGATAGCGGTGTAGATATTTCCATGTTCATAGAGATAGCGGTGTAGATATTTCCATGTTCATCCAGATGGTTGTGTAGATATATCCATGTTCATACAGATAGCGGTGTAGATATTTCCATGTTCATACAGATAGTGCTGTAGATATTTCCATGTTCATAAAGATAGCGGTGTAGCTATTTCCATGTTCATACAGATAGCGGTGTAGATATTTCCATGTTCAAACAGATAGCGGTGTAGATATTTCCATGTTCATACAGATAGCGGTGCTTATATTTCCATGTTTATACAGGTAGCGGTGTAGATATTTCCATGTTCATACAAATAGCGGTGTAGATATTTCCATGTTCATACAGATAGCGGTGTAGATATTTCCATGTTCATACAGATAGTGGTGTAGATATTTCCATGTTCATACAGATAGGGGGGCTGATATTTCCATGTTCATACAGATAGCGGTGTAGATATTTCCATGTTTATACAGGTAGAGGTGTAGATATTTCCAGGTTTATACAGATAGCGGTGTAGACATTTCCATGTTTATACAGATAGTGGTGTAGATATTTCCATATTTATACAGATAGCGGTGTAGATATTTCCATGTTTATACAGATAGCGGTGTAGATATTTCCAGGTTTATACAGATAGCGGTGTAGATATCTCCATCTTAATACAGATGGCGGTGTAGTTATTTATATGTTCATACAGACGGCGGTGCAGATATTTCCATGTTCATACATATAGCGGTGTAGTTATTTCCATGCGCAAAGAGATAGCTGTGGAGATATTTCCATGTATATGCAGATAGCAGTGTAGATATTTCCATTTTCATGCAGATAGCGGTTTAGATATTTCCATGTTCAAACAGATAGCGGTGTAGATATTTCCATGTTCATACAGATAGCGGTGTAGATATTTCCATGTTTATACAGATAGCGGTGAAGATGTATGCATGTTTACACAGATAGCGGTGTAGATATTTCCATGTTCATACAGATAGCGGTGTAGATATTTCCATGTTCATCCAGATGGCTTTGTAAATATATCCATGTTCATAGAGATAGCGGTGTAGATATTTCCATGTTCATACAGATAGTGGTGTAGATATTTCCATGTTCATACAGATGGCGGTGTAGATATTTCCATGTTCATACAGAGAGCGGTGTAGTTATTTCCATGTGTAAAGAGATAGCTGTGTAGATATTTCCATGTATATGCAGATAGCTGTGAAGATATTTCCATTTTCATGCAGATTGCGGTTTAGATATTTCCATGTTCAAACAGATAGCGGTGTAGATATTTCCATGTTCATACAGATAGCGGTGTAGATATTTCCATGTTTATACAGATAGCGGTGAAGATTTATGCATGTTTACACAGATAGTGGTGTAGATATTTCCATGTTCATACAGATAGCGGTGTAGATATTTCCATGTTCATCCAGATGGTTGTGTATATATATCCATGTTCATACAGATAGCGGTGTAGATATTTCCATGTTTATACAGATAGCGGTGAAGATGTATGCATGTTTACACAGATAGCGGTGTAGATATTTCCATGTTCATACAGATAGCGGTGTAGATATTTCCAAGTTCATCCAGATGGCTTTGTAGATATATCCATGTTCATACAGATAGCGGTGTAGATATTTCCATGTTCATACAGATAGTGCTGTAGATATTTCCATGTTCATACAGATAGCGGTGTAGCTATTTCCATGTTCATACAGATAGCGGTGTAGATATTTCCATGTTCGTACAGATAGCGGTGTAGATATTTCCATGTTCATACAGATAGCGGTGCTGATATTTCCATGTTTATACAGGTAGCGGTGCAGATATTTCCATGTTTATACAGATAGCGGTGTAGATATTTCCATGTTTATACAGATAGCGGTGTAGATATTTCCAGGTTTATACAGAGAGTGGTGTTGATATCTCCATCTTAATACAGATGGCGGTGTAGTTATTTATATGTTCATACAGATTGCGGTGCAGATATTTCCATGTTCATACAGATGGCGGTGTAGATAATTGCATGTTCATACAGATGGCGGTATAGCTATTTCCATATTCATGGAGATAGCGGTGTAGATATTTCCATGTTCATACAGATGGCTGTGTGGATATATCCATGTTCATACAGATGGCGGTGAAGTTATTTCCATGTTCGTACAGATAGCGGTGTAGATATTTCCATGTTCATACAGATTGCAGTGCTGATATTTCCATGTTTATACACATAGCGGTGTAGATATTTCCATGTTTATACAGATAGCTGTGTAGATATTTCCATGTTTATACAGATAGCGGTGTAGATATTTCCAAGTTTATACAGATAGCGGTGTAGATATCTCCATCTTAATACAGATGGCGGTGTAGATATTTCCATGTTCATACAGATGGCGGTGTAGATATTTCCATGTGTAAAGAGATAGCTGTGTAGATATTTCCAGTATATGCAGATAGCTGTGAAGATATTTCCATTTTCATGCAGATTGCGGTTTAGATATTTCCATGTTCAAACATATAGCGGTGTAGATATTTCCATGTTCATACAGATAGCGGTGTAGATATTTCCATGTTTATACAGAGAGCTGTGAAGATGTATGCATGTTTACACAGATAGCGGTGTAGATATTTCCATGTTCATACAGATGGCGGTGTAGATATTTCCATGTTCATCCAGATGGCTGTGTAGATATATACATGGTCATACAGATAGCGGTGTAGATATTTCCATGTTCATATAGATAGTGCTGTAGATATTTCCATGTTCATACAGATAGCGGTGTATCTATTTCCATGTTCATACAGATAGCGGTGTAGATATTTCCATGTTCAAACAGATAGCGGTGTAGATATTTCCATGTTCATACAGATAGCGGTGCTTATATTTCCATGTTTATACAGGTAGCGGTGTAGATATTTCCATCTTTATACAGATAGCGGTGTAGATATTTCCATGTTTATACAGATAGCGGTGTAGATATTTCCATGTTCTTACAGATGGCTGTGTAGATATATCCATGTTCATACAGATGGCGGTGAAGTTATTTGCATGTTCATACAGATAGCGGTGTAGATATTTCCATGTTCATACAGATAGTGGTGTAGATATTTCAATGTTCATACAGATAGCGGTGTAGATATTTCCATGTTCATACAGATAGCGGTGTAGATATTTCCATGTTCATCCAGATGGCTGTGTAGACATATCCATGTTCATAAAGATGGCGGTGAAGATAATTCCATGTTCATACAGATAGCGGTGTAGATATTTCCATGTTCATACAGATAGTGGTGTAGATATTTCCATGTTCATATAGATAGAGGGGCTGATATTTCCATGTTCATACAGATAGCGGTGCTGATATTTCCATGTTTATACAGGTAGCGGTGTAGATATTTCCATGTTTATACAGATAGCGGTGTAGATATTTCCATGTTTATACAGATAGCGCTGTAGATATCTCCATATAAATACAGATGGCAGTGTAGATATTTATATGTTCATACAGATGGCCGTGCAGATATTTCCATGTTCATACAGATGGCGATGTAGATATTTCCATGTTCGTACAGATAGCGGTGTAGATATTTCCCTGTTCATACAGATAGCGGTGCTGATATTTCCATGTTTATACAGGCAGCGGTGTGGACATTTCCATGTTTATACAGATAGCGGTGTGGATATTTCCATGTTTATACAGATAGCGGTGTAGATATTTCCAGGTTTATACAGATAGCGGTGCAGATATCTGCATCTTAAAATGGATGGCCGCGTAGATATTTATATGTTCATAAAGATGGCGCTGCAGATATTTCCATGTTCATACAGATAGCGGTGTAGCTATTTCCATGTTCATGCAGATAGCGGTGTAGATATTTCCACGTTCATCCATATGTCTGTGTAGATGTATCCATGTTCATACAGATGGCGGTGAAGATATTTCCATGTTCATACAGATAGCGGTGTAGATATTTGCATGTTCATACAGATAGCGGTGTAGATATTTCCATGTTCAGATAGTTGTGTAGATGTTTCCATGTTCATACAGATGGCGGTGTAGATATTTCCATGTTCATACAGAGAGCGGTGTAGTTATTTCCATGTGTAAAGAGATAGCTGTGTAGATATTTCCATGTATATGCAGATAGCTGTGAAGATATTTCCATTTTCATGCAGATTGCGGTTTAGATATTTCCATGTTCAAACAGATAGCGGTGTAGATATTTCCATGTTCATACAGATAGCGGTGTAGATATTTCCATGTTTATACAGATAGCGGTGAAGATTTATGCATGTTTACACAGATAGCGGTGTAGATATTTCCATGTTCATAGAGATAGCGGTGTAGATATTTCCATGTTCATCCAGATGGTTGTGTAGATATATCCATGTTCATACAGATAGCGGTGTAGATATTTCCATGTTCATACAGATAGTGCTGTAGATATTTCCATGTTCATAAAGATAGCGGTGTAGCTATTTCCATGTTCATACAGATAGCGGTGTAGATATTTCCATGTTCAAACAGATAGCGGTGTAGATATTTCCATGTTCATACAGATAGCGGTGCTTATATTTCCATGTTTATACAGGTAGCGGTGTAGATATTTCCATGTTCATACAAATAGCGGTGTAGATATTTCCATGTTCATACAGATAGCGGTGTAGATATTTCCATGTTCATACAGATAGTGGTGTAGATATTTCCATGTTCATACAGATAGGGGGGCTGATATTTCCATGTTCATACAGATAGCGGTGTAGATATTTCCATGTTTATACAGGTAGAGGTGTAGTTATTTCCAGGTTTATACAGATAGCGGTGTAGACATTTCCATGTTTATACAGATAGTGGTGTAGATATTTCCATATTTATACAGATAGCGGTGTAGATATTTCCATGTTTATACAGATAGCGGTGTAGATATTTCCAGGTTTATACAGATAGCGGTGTAGATATCTCCATCTTAATACAGATGGCGGTGTAGTTATTTATATGTTCATACAGACGGCGGTGCAGATATTTCCATGTTCATACAGATGGCGGTGTAGATATTTGCATGTTCATACAGATGGCGGTGTAGCTATTTCCATGTTCATGGAGATAGCGGTGTAGATATTTCCATTTTCATCCAGATGGCTGTGTAGAGATATCCATGTTCATACAGATGGCGGTAAAGTTATTTCCATGTTCATACAGATAGCGGTGTAGATATTTCCATGTTCATACAGATAGTGGTGTAGATATTTCCATGTTCATACAGATAGGGGGGCTGATATTTCCATGTTCATACAGATAGCGGTGCTGATATTTCCATGTTTATACAGATAGCGGTGTTGATATTTCCAGGTTTATACAGATAGCGGTGTAGATATTTCCATGTTTATACAGATAGCGGTGTAGATATCTCTATCTTAATACAGATGGCGGTGTAGATATTTATATGTTCATACAGATGGCCATGCAGATATTTCCATGATCAAACAAATAGCAGTGTAGATATTTCCATGTTCCTCCAGATGGCTGTGTAGACATAACCATGTTCATACAGATGGCGGTGAAGATAATTCCATGTTCATACAGTTAGCGGTGTAGATATATATATATTCATACAGATAGTGGTGTAGATATTTCCATGTTCATACAGATAGAGGGGCTGATGTTTCCATGTTCCTACAGATAGCGGTGCTGATATTTCCATGTTTATACAGGTAGCGGTGTAGATATTTCCATGTTCATACAGATAGCGGTGCTGATATTTCCATGTTTATACAGGTAGCGGTTTAGATATTTCCATGTTTATTCAGATAGCGGTGTAGATATTTCCATGTTCAAACAGATAGCGGTGCTGATATTTCTTTGTTCATACAGATAGCAGTGTAGATATTTCCATGTTCATACAGATAGCGGTGTAGATATTTCCATGTTCAAACAGATAGCGGTGTAGATATTTCCATGTTCATACAGATAGTGGTGCAGATATTTCCATGTTTATACAGATAGCGGTGAAGATGTTGGCATGTTTACACAGATAGCGGTTTAGATATTTCCATGTTCATAGAGATAGCGGTGTAGATATTTCCATGTTCATCCAGATGGCTGTGTAGATATATCCATGTTCATACAGATGGCGGTGAAGGTATTTCCATGTTCGTACAGATAGCGGTGTAGTTATTTCCATGTTCATACAAATATTGGTGTAGATATTTCCATGTTCATACAGATAGCGGTGTAGCTATTTCCATGTTCATGCAGATAGCGGTGTAGATATTTCCATGTTCATTCAGATGGCTCTGTAGATATATCCATGTTCATACAGATGGCGGTGAAGATATTTCCATGCTCATACAGATAGCAGTGTAGATATTTCCATGTTCATACAGATAGTGGTGTAGATATTTCCATGTTCATACAGATAGAGTGGCTGATATTTCCATGTTCATACAGATAGCGGTGCTGATATTTCCGTGTTTATACAGGTAGCGGAGTAGATATTTCCATGTTTATAAAGATAGCGGTGTAGATATTTCCATGTTTATACAGATAGCGGTGTAGATATTTCCATGTTTATACAGATAGCGGTGTAGATATCTCCATCTTAATACAGATGGCGGTGTAAATATTTATATGTTCATACAGATGGCCGTGCAGATATTTCCATGTTCATACAGATGCCGGTGTAGATATTTCCATGTTCATACAGATAGCGGTGTAGTTATTTCCATGTGTAAAGAGATAGCTGTGTAGATATTTCCATGTATATGCAGATAGCTGTGTAGATATTTCCATTTTCATGCAGGTAGCGGTTTAGATATTTCCATGTTCAAACAGATAGCGGTGTAGATATTTCCATGTTCATACAGATAGCGGTGTAGTTATTTCCATGTTTATACAGATAGCGGTGAAGATGTATGCATGTTTACACAGATAGCGGTGTAGATATTTCCATGTTCATACAAATAGCGGTGTAGATATTTCCATGTTCATACAGATAGCGGTGTAGCTATTTCCATGTTCATACAGATAGCGGTGTAGATATTTCCATGTTCATCCAGATGGCTGTGTAGACATATCCATGTTCATACAGATGGCGGTGAAGATAATTCCATGTTCATACAGATAGCGGTGTAGATATTTCCATGTTCATACAGGTAGTGGTGTAGATATTTCCATGTTCATACAGATAGAGGGGCTGATATTTCCATGTTCATACAGATAGCGGTGCTTATATTTCCATGTTTATACAGGTAGCGGTGTAGATATTTCCATGTTCGTACAGATAGCGGTTTAGATATTTCCATGTTTATACAGATAGTGCTGTAGATATCTCCATCTTAATACAGATGGCGGTGTAGATATTTATATGTTCATGCAGATGGCCGTGCAGATATTTCTATGTTCATACAGATGGCGGTGTAGATATTTCCATGTTCATACCGATAGTGGTGTAGTTATTTCCATGTGTAAAGAGATAGCTGTGTAGATATTTAAAGGTATATGCAGATAGCAGTGTAGGTATTTCCATTTTCATGCAGATAGCGGTGTAGATATTTCCATGTTCAAACAGATAGTGGTGTAGATATTTCCATGTTCATACAGATAGCGGTGTAGATATTTCCATGTTCATACAGATAGCGGTGTAGATATTTCCATGTTTATACAGATAGCGGTGAAGAAGTATGCATGTTTACACAGATAGCTGTGTAGCTATTTCCATGTTCATACAGATAGCGGTGTAGCTATTTCCATGTTCATTCAGATAGCGGTGTAGATATTTCCATGTTCGTACAGATAGCGGTGTAGATATTTCCATGTTCATACAGATAGCTGTGCTGATATTTCCAAGTTTATACAGGTAGGGGTGTGGGTATTTCCATGTTTATACAGATAGCAGTGTAGATATTTCCATTTTTATACAGATAGCGGTGTAGATATTTCCAAGTTTATACAGATAGCGGTGTAGATATCTCCATCATAATACAGAAGGCGGTGTAGATATTTATATGTTCATACAGATGGCGGTGCAGATATTTCCATGTTCATACAGATAGCGGTGTAGCTATTTCCATGTTCATGCAGATAGCGGTGTAGATATTTCCATGTTCATCCATATGGCTGTGTAGATATATCCATGTTCATACAGATGGCGGAGAAGATATTTCCATGTTCATACAGATAGCGGTGTAGATATTTCCATGTTCATCCAGATGGCTGTGTAGATATATCCATGTTCATACAGATGGCGGTGAAGATATTTCCATGCTCATACAGATAGCAGTGTAGATATTTCCATGTTCACACAGATAGTGGTGTAGATATATCCATGTTCATTCATATATAGGGGCTGATATTTCCATGTTCATACTGATAGTGCTGTAGATATTTCCATGTTCATAAAGATAGCGGTGTAGCTATTTCCATGTTCATACAGATAGCGGTGTAGATATTTCCATGTTCAGATAGCGGTGTAGATATTTCCATGTTCATACAGACAGCGGTGCTTATATTTCCATGTTTATACAGGTAGCGGTGTAGATATTTCCATGTTCATACAGATAGCGGTGTAGATATTTCCATGTTCATACAGATAGCGGTGTAGATATTTCCATGTTCATACAGATAGTGGTGTAGATATTTCCATGTTCATACAGATAGGGGTGCTGATATTTCCATGTTCAGATAGCGGTGTAGATATTTCCATGTTTATACAGGTAGAGGTGTAGATATTTCCAGGTTTATACAGATAGCGGTGTAGACATTTCCATGTTTATACAGATAGTGGTGTAGATGTATCCATATTTATACAGATAGCGGTGTAGATATTTCCATGTTTATACAGATAGCGGTGTAGATATTTCCAGGTTTATACAGATAGCGGTGTAGATATCTCCATCTTAATACAGATGGCGGTGTAGTTATTTATATGTTCATACAGATGGCGGTGCAGATATTTCCATGTTCATACAGATGGCGGTGTAGATATTTGCATGTTCATACAGATTCCGGTGTAGCTATTTCCATGTTCATGGAGATAGCGGTGTAGATATTTCCATGTTCATCCAGATGGCTGTGTAGAGATATCCATGTTCATACAGATGGCGGTAAAGATATTTCCATGTTCATACAGATAGCGGTGTAGATATTTCCATGTTCATACAGATAGTGGTGTAGATATTTCCATGTTCATACAGATAGGGGGGCTGATATTTCCATGTTCATACAGATAGCGGTGCTGATATTTCCATGTTTATACAGGTAGCGGTGTTGATATTTCCAGGTTTATACAGATAGCGGTGTAGACATTTCCATGTTTATACAGATAGCGGTGTAGATATTTCCTTGTTTATACATATAGCGGTGTAGATATCTCTATCTTAATACAGATGGCGGTGTAGATATTTATATGTTCATACAGATGGCCATGCAGATATTTCCATGATCATACAAATAGCGGTGTAGATATTTCCATGTTCATCCAGATGGCTGTGTAGAGATATCCATGTTCATACAGATGGCGGTGAAGATATTTCCATGTTCATACAGATAGCGGTGCTGATATTTCCATGTTTATACAGGTAGTGGTGTAGATATTTCCAGGTTTATACAGATAGCGGTGTAGACATTTCCATGTTTATACAGATAGCGGTGTAGATATTTCCATGTTTATACAGATAGCGGTGAAGATGTTTGCATGTTTTCAGAGATAGCGGTGTAGATATTTCCATGTTCATACAGATAGCGGTGTAGATATTTCCATGTTCATCCAAATGGCTGTGTAGATATATCCATGTTCATACAGATGGCGGTGAAGATACTTCCATGTTCCTACAAATAGCGGTGTAGATATCTCCATCTTAATACAGATGGCGGTGTAGATATTTATATGTTCATACAGATGGCAGTGCAGATATTTCCATGTTCATACAGATGGCGGTGTAGATATTTCCGTGTTTATAGAGATAGTGGTGTAGTTATTTCCATGTGTAAAGAGATAGCTTTGTAGATATTTCCATGTATATGCAGAAAGCTGTGTAGATATTTCCATTTTCATGCAGTTAGCAGTGTAGATATTTCCATGTTCAAAGAGATAGCGGTGTAGATATTTCCATGTTCATACAGATAGTGCTGTAGATATTTCCATGTTCATACAGATAGCTGTGTAGCTATTTCCATGTTCATACAGATAGCGGTGTAGATATTTCCATGTTCATCCAGATGGCTGTGTAGAGATCTCCATCTTAATACAGATGGCGGTGAAGATATTTCCATGTTCATACAGATAGCGGTGTAGATATTTCCATGTTCATACAGATAGAGGGGGTGATATTTCCATGTTCATACAGATAGCGGTGCTGATATTTCCATGTTTATACAGGTAGCGGTGTAGATATTTCCATGTTTATACAGATAGCGGTGTAGATATTTCCATGTTTATACAGATAGCGGTGAAGATGTATGCGTGTTTACACAGTTAGTGGTGTAGATATTTCCATGTTCATACAGATAGCGGTGTAGATATTTCCATGTTTATACAGATAGCGGTGAAGATGTATGCGTGTTTACACAGTTAGTGGTGTAGATATTTCCATGTTCATACAGATGGCGGTGTAGATATTTCCAGGTTCATAACGATAGCGGTGTAGTTATTTCCATGTGCAAAGAGATAGCTGTGTAGATATTTCCATGTATATGCAGGTAGCTGTGTAGATATTTCCATTTTCATGAAGATAGCGGTTTAGATGTTTCCATGTTCATACAGATAGCGGTGTAGATATTTCCATGTTCATACAGATAGCGGTGTAGATATTTCCATGTTCATCCAGATGGCTGTGTAGATATATCCATGTTCATACAGATAGGGGTGTAGATATTTCCATGTTCATACAGATAGTGCTGTAGGTATTTCTATGTTCATACATATAGCAGTGCAGCTATTTCCATGTTCATACAGATAGCGGTGTAGATATTTCCATGTTCGTACAGATAGCGGTGTAGATATTTCCATGTTCATACAGATAGCGGTGCTTATATTTCCATGTTTATAAAGGTAGCGGTGTAGATATTTCCATGTTTATACAGATAGCGGTGTAGATATTTCCATGTTTATACAGATAGCGGTGTAGATATTTCCAAGTTTATACAGATAGCGGTGTAGATATCTCCATCTTAATACAGATGGCGGTGTAGATATTTATATGTTCATACAGATGGCGGTGCAGGTATTTCCATGTTCATACAGATGGCGGTGTAGATATTTCCATGTTTATAGAGATAGTGGTGTAGTTATTTCCATGTGTAAAGAGATAGCTTTGTAGATATTTCCATGTATATGCAGATACCTGTGTAGATATTTCCGTTTTCATGCAGATAGTGCTGTAGATATTTCCATGTTCAAACAGAAAGCGGTGTAGATATTTCCATGTTCATGCAGATAGTGGTGTAGATATTTCCATGTTTATACAGATAGCGGTGAAGATGTTTGCATTTTTACACAGATAGCGGTGTAGATATTTCCATGTTCATACAGATAGCGGTGTAGATATTTCCATGTTCATCCAGATGGCTGTGTAGATATATCCATGTTCATCCAGATGGTGGTGAAGATATTTCCATGTTCGTACAGATAGCGGTGTAGATATTTCCATCTTCATACAGATATTGGTGTAGATATTTCCATCTTCATACAGATAGCAGTGTAGATATTTCCATTTTCATGCAGATAGCGGTGTAGATATTTCCATGTTCATCCAGATGGCTGTGTAGACATATCCATGTTCATACAGATGGCGGTGAAGATAATTCCATGATCATACAGATAGCGGTGCTGATATTTCCATGTTTATACAGGTAGCGGTGTAGATATTTCCATGTTCATACAGATTGCGGTGTAGATATTTCCATGTTTATACAGATAGCGGTGTAGATATCTCCATCGTAATACAGATGGCGGTGTAGATATTTATATGTTCATACAGATGGCCGTGCAGATATTTCCATGTTCATACAGATGGCAGTGTAGATATTTCCATGTTTATACACATAGCGGTGTAGATATTTCCATGTGTAAAGAGATAGCGGTGTAGATATTTCCATGTATATGCAGATAGCTGTGTAGATATTTCCATTTTCATTCAGATAGCGGTTTAGATATTTCCATGTTCAAACAGATAGCGGTGTAGATATTTCCATGTTCATACAGATAGCGGTGTAGATATTTCCATGTTTATACAGATAGCGGTGAAGATGTATGCATGTTTACACAGATAGCGGTTTAGATATTTCCATGTTCAAACAGATAGCGGTGATGATATTTCCATGTTTATACAGGTAGCAGTGTGGATATTTCCATGTTTATACAGATAGCGGTGTAGATATTTCCATTTTTATACAGATAGCGGTGTAGATTTTTCCAAGTTTATACAGATAGCGGTGTAGAAAACTCCATCTTAATACAGATGTCGGTGTAGATATTTCCATGTTCCTCCAGATGGCTGTGTAGACATATCCATGATCATACAGATGGCGGTGAAGATACTTCCATGTTCATACAGATAGCGGTGTAGATATTTCCATGTTCATACAGATAGTGGTGTGGATATTTTAATGTTCATACAGATAGAGGGGCTGATATTTCCATGTTCATACAGATAGCGGTGCTGATATTTCCATGTCTATACAGGTAGCGGTGTAGATATTTCCATGTTTATACATATAGCGGTGTAGATATTTCCATGTTCATCCAGATGGCTGTGTAGATATATCCATGTTCATACAGATAGGGGTGTAGATATTTCCATGTTCATACAGATAGTGCTGTAGGTATTTCTATGTTCATACAGATAGCAGTGCAGCTATTTCCATGTTCATACAGATAGCGGTGTAGGTATTTCCATGTTCGTACAGATAGCGGTGTAGATATTTCCATGTTCATACAGATAGCGGTGCTTATATTTCCATGTTTATAAAGGTAGCGGTGTAGATATTTCCATGTTTATACAGATAGCGGTGTAGATATTTCCATGTTTATACAGATAGCGGTGTAGATATCTCCATCTTAATACAGATGGCGGTGTAGATATTTATATGTTCATACAGATGGCGGTGCAGATATTTCCATGTTCATACAGATGGCGGTGTAGATATTTCCATGTTTATAGAGATAGGGGTGTAGTTATTTCCAAGTGTAAAGAGATAGCTTTGTAGATATTTCCATGTATATGCAGATAGCTGTGTAGATATTTCCATTTTCATGCAGATAGTGGTTTAGACATTTCCATGTTCAAACAGATAGCGGTGTAGGTATTTCAATGTTCATGCAGATAGTGGTGTAGATATTTCCATGTTTATACAGATAGCGGTGAAGATGTTTGCATGTTTACACAGATAGCGGTGTAGATATTTCCATGTTCATACAGATAGCGGTGTAGATATTTCCATGTTCATCCAGATGGCTGTGTAGATATATCCATGTTCATCCAGATGGCGGTGAAGATATTTCTATGTTCGTACAGATAGCGGTGTAGATATTTCCATGTTCATACAGATATTGGTGTAGATATTTCCATGTTCATACAGATAGCGGTGTAGATATTTCCATGTTCATGCAGATAGCGGTGTAGATATTTCCATGTTCATCCAGATGACTGTGTAGATATACCCATGTTCATGCAGATAGCGGTGTACATATTTCCATGTTCATACAGATGGCTGTGTAGACATATCCATGTTCATACAGATGGCGGTGGAGATAATTCCATGTTCATACAGATAGCGGTGTAGATATTTCCATGTTCATACAGATAGTGGTGTAGATATTTCCATGTTCATACAGATAGAAGGGCTGATATTTCCATGTTCATACAGATAGTGGTGCTGATATTTCCATGTTTATTCAGGTAGCGGTGTAGATATTTCCATGTTCATACAGATAGCGGTGTAGATATTTCCATGTTTATACAGATAGCTTTGAAGATGTATGCATGTTTACACAGATAGCGGTTTAGATATTTCCATGTTAAAACAGATAGTGGTGTAGATATTTCCATGATCATACATATAGCGGTGTAGATATTTCCATGTTTATACAGATAGCGGTGTAGATATCTCCATCTTAATACAGATGGCAGTGTAGATATTTCTATGTTCCTACAGATTGCCGTGCAGATATTTCCATGTTCAAACAGATGGCGGTGAAGATATTTCCATGTTTATACAGATAGCGGTGAAGAAGTATGCATGTTTACACAGATAGCTGTGTAGCTATTTCCATGTTCATACAGATAGCGGTGTAGGTATTTCCATTTTTATACAGATAGCGGTGTAGATTTTTTCAAGTTTATACAGATAGCGGTGTAGATATCTCCATCTTAATACAGATGGCGGTGTAGATATTTATATGTTCATACAAATGGCCGTGCAGATATTTCCATGTTCATACAGATGCCGGTGTAGATATTTCCATGTTCATACAGATAGCGGTGTAGTTATTTCCATGTGTAAACAGATAGCTGTGTAGATATTTCCATGTATATGCAGATAGCTGTGTAGATATTTCCATTTTCATGCAGATAGCGGTTTAGATATTTCCATATTCAAACAGATAGCGGAGTAGATATTTCCATGTTCATCCAGATGGCTGTGTAGACATATCCATGTTCATACAGATGGTGGTGAAGATAATTCCATGTTCATACAGATAGCGGTGTAGATATTTCCATGTTCGTACAGATAGCGGTGTAGATATTTCCATGTTCATACATATAGCGGTGCTTATATTTCCATGTTTATACTGGTAGCGGTGTGGATATTTCCATGTTTATACAGATAGCGGTGTAGATATTTCCATGTTTATACAGATAGCGGTGTAGATATTTCCAAGTTTATACAGATAGCGGTGTAGATATCTCCATCTTAATACAGATGGCGGTGTAGATATTTATATGTACGTGCAGATGACGGTGCAGATATTTCCATTTTCATGCGGATAGCGGTTTAGATATTTCCATGTTCAAACAGATAGCGGTGTAGATATTTCCATGTTCATACAGATAGCGGTGTAGTTATTTCCATGTTTATACAGATAGCGGTGAAGTTGTATGCATGTTTACACAGATAGCGGTGTAGATATTTCCATGTTCATACAGATAGCGGTGTAGATATTTCCATGTTCATCCAGATGGTTGTGTAGATATATCCATGTTCATATAGATGGCGGTGAAGATATTTCCAAGTTCATGCTGATGGCTGTGTAGACATATCCTTGTTCATACAGATGGCGGTGAAGATAATTCCATGTTCATACAGATAGCGGTGTAGATATTTCCATGTTCATACAGATAGTGGTGTAGATATTTCCATGTTCATACAGATAGAGGGGCTG
The DNA here is from genome assembly GCF_029281585.2 of Gorilla gorilla gorilla. Taxonomy (NCBI): domain Eukaryota; kingdom Metazoa; phylum Chordata; class Mammalia; order Primates; family Hominidae; genus Gorilla; species Gorilla gorilla. The sequence continues at coordinate 3,873,443 of NC_073233.2, read as the reverse complement.
ATATTTCCATCTTCATACAGATTGCGGTGCTGATATTTCCATGTTGATACAGGTAGCGGTGTAGATATTTCCATGTTCATACAGATAGAGGTGTAGATATTTCCATGTTTATACAGGTAGCGGTGTAGATATCTCCATCTTAATACTGATGGCGGTGTAGATATTTATATGTTCATACAGATGGCCGTGCAGATATTTCCATGTTCATACAGATGGCGGTGTAGATATTTCCACGTTCATACAGATAGCGGCGTAGTTATTTCCATGTGTAAAGAGATAGCTGTTTAGATATTTAAATGTATATGCAGATAGCAGTGTAGATATTTCCATTTTCATGCAGATAGCAGTGTAGATATTTCCATGTTCAAACAGCGTTGTAGATATTTCCATGTTCATACAGATAGCGGTGTAGATATTTCCATGTTCATACAGATAGCAGTGTAGATATTTCCATGTTTATACAGACAGCGGTGAAGAAGTATGCATGTTTACACAGATAGCTGTGTAGCTATTTCCATGTTCATACAGATAGCGGTGTAGATATTTCCATTTTTATACAGATAGCGGTGTAGTTATTTCCAAGTTTATACAGATAGCGGTGTAGATATCTCCATCTTAATACAGATGGCGGTGTAGATATTTATATGTTTATACAGATGGCGGTGCAGATATTTCCATGTTCATACACATGGCGGTGTAGCTATTTCCATGTTCATACAGATAGCGTTGTAGCTATTTCCATGTTCATGCAGATAGCGGTGTAGATATTTCCATGTTCATCCATATGGCTGTGTAGATATATCCATGTTCATACAGATGGCGTTGAAGGTATTTCCATGTTCATACAGATAGCGGTGTAGATAATTCCATGTTCATCCAGATGGCTGTGTAGTTATATCCATGTACATACAGATGGCGGTGAAGATATTTCCATGCTCATACAGATAGCAGTGTAGATATTTCCATGTTTACACAAATAGTGGTGTAGGTATTTCCATGTTCATTCAGATAGAGGGGCTGATATTTCCATGTTTATACTGATAGCGGTGCTGATATTTCCATGTTTATACAGGTAGCGGAGTAGATATTTCCATGTTTATAAAGACAGCGGTGTAGATATTTCCATGTTTATACAGATAGCGGTGTAGATATTTCCATGTTTATACAGATAGCGGTGTAGATATCTCCATCTTTATACAGATGGCGGTGTAGATATTTATATGTTCTTGCAGATGGCCGTGCAGATATTTCCATGTTCATACAGATGCCGGTGTAGATATTTCCATGTTCATGCAGATAGCGGTGTAGTTATTTCCATGTGTAAAGGGATAGCTGTGTAGATATTACCATCTACATGCAGATAGCTGTGTAGATATTTCCATTTTCATGCAGATAGCGGTTTAGATATTTCCACGTTCAAACAGATAGCGTTGTAGATATTTCCATGTTCATACAGATAGTGGTGTAGTTATTTCCATGTTTATACAGATAGCGGTGAAGATGTATGCATGTTTACACAGATAGCGGTGTAGATATTTCCATGTTCATACAGATAGCGGTGTAGATATTTCCATGTACATCCAGATAGCTGTGTAGATATATCCATGTTCATTCAGATAGCGGTGTAGATATTTCCATGTTCATACAGATAGTGCTGTAGATATTTCCATGTTCATACAGATAGCGGTGTAGCTATTTCCATGTTCATACAGATAGCGGTGTAGATATTTCCATGTTCATTCAGATAGCGGTGCAGATATTTCCATGTTTATACAGATAGCGGTGAAGAACTATGCATGTTTACACAGATAGCGGTGTAGCTATTTCCATGTTCATACAGGTAGTGGTGTATATATTTCCATGTTCATACAGATAGCGGTGTAGCTATTTCCATGTTCATACAGATACTGGTGTAGATAAGTCCATGTTCGTACAGATAGCGGTGTAGATATTTCCATGTTCATACAGATAGCGGTGCTGATATTTCCATGTTTATACAGGTAGTGGAGTGGATATTTCCATGTTTATACAGATAGCGGTGTAGATATTTCCATTTTTATACGATAGCGGTGTAGATATTTCCAAGTTTATACAGATAGCGGTGTAGATATCTCCATCTTAATACAGATGGCGGTGTAGATATTTATATGTTCATACAGATGGCGGTGTAGATATTTCCATGTTCATACAGATGGCGGTGTAGCTATTTCCATGTTCATATAGATAGCGGTGTAGCTATTTCCATGTTGATGCAGATAGCGGTGTAGATATTTCCATGTTTATCCATATGACTGTGTAGATTTATCCATGTTCATACAGATGGCGGTGAAGATATTTCCATGTTCATACAGATAGCGGTGTAGATATTTCCATGTTCATCCAGATGGCTGTGTAGAGATATCCATGTTCATACAGATGGCCGTGAAGATATTTCCATGCTCATACAGATAGCAGTGTAGATATTTCCATGTTCATACAGATAGTGGTGTAGATATTTCCATGTTCATACAGATTGAGGGGCTGATATTTCCATGTTCATACAGATAGCGGTGCTGATATTTCCATGTTTATACAGGTAGCGGTGCAGATATTTCCATGTTTATAAAGATAGCGGTGTAGATATTTCCATGTTTATACAGATAGCGGTGTAGATATTTCCATGTTTATACAGATAGCGGTGTAGATATTTCCATCTTAATACAGATGGCGGTGTAGATATATATATGTTCATACAAATGGCCGTGCAGATATTTCCATGTTCATACAGATGCCGGTGTAGATATTTCCATGTTCATACAGATAGCGGTGTAGTTATTTCCATGTGTAAAGAGATAGCTTTGTAGATATTTCCATGTATATGCAGATAGCTGTGTAGATATTTCCATGTTTATACAGATAGCGGTGTAGATATCTCCATGTTAATACAGATGGCGGTGTAGATATTTATAAGTTCATACAGATGGCGGTGCAGATATTTCCAAGTTCATACAGATGGCGGTGTAGCTATTTCCATGTTTATACAGATAGCGGTGTAGCAATTTCCATGTTCATGCAGATAGCGGTGTAGATGTTTCCATGTTCATCCATATGGCTGTGTAGATATATCCATGTTTATACAGATAGCGGTGAAGATGTATGCATGTTTACACGGAGAGCGGTGTAGATATTTCCATGTTCATACAGATAGCGGGGTAGATATATCCATGTTCATACAGATGGCTGTGTAGATATATCCATGTTCATACAGATAGCGGAGAAGATATTTCCATGTTCATACAGATAGTGATGTAGATATTTCCATGTTCATACAGATAGCGGTGCAGCTATTTCCATGTTCATACAGATAGCGGTGTAGATATTTCCAAGTTCGTACAGATAGCGGTGTAGATATTTCCATGTTCATACAGATAGCGGTGCTTATATTTCCATGTTTATACAGGTAGCGGTGTAGATATTTCCATGTTTATACAGATAGCGGTGTAGATATTTCCAAGTTTATACAGATAGCGGTGTAGATATCTCCATCTTAATACAGATGGCAGTGTAGATATTTATATGTTCATACAGATAGCGGTGCAGATATTTCCATGTTCATAGAGATGGCGGTGTAGATATTTCCATGTTTATAGAGATGGCGGTGTAGATATTTCCATGTTTATAGAGATAGTGGTGTAGTTATTTCCATGTGTAAAGAGATAGCTTTGTAGATATTTCCATGTATATGCAGATATATCTGTAGATATTTCGATTTTCATGCAGATAGCGGTGTAGATATTTCCATGTTCAAACAGATAGCGGTGTAGATATTTCCATGTTCATACAGATAGCGGTGTAGCTATTTAGATGTTCATACAGATAGCGGTGTAGATATTTCCATATTCATCCAGATGGCTGTGTAGATATATCCATTTTCATACTGATGGCGGTGAAGATATTTCCATGTTCATACAGATAGCGGTGTAGATATTTCCATGTTTATACAGATAGCGGTGAAGATGTTTGCATGTTTACACAGATAGCGGTGTAGATATTTCCATGTTCATACAGATAGCGGTGTAGATATTTCCAGGTTCATCCAGATGGGTGTGTAGATATATCCATGTTCATACAGATGGCGGTGAAGATATTTCCATGTTGGTACAGATAGCGGTGTAGATATTTCCATGTTCATACAGATAGTGGTGTAGATATTTCCATGTTCATAGAGATAGAGGGGCTGATATTTCCATGTTCATACAGATAGCGGTGCTGAGATTTCGATGTTTATACAGGTAGCGGTGTAGATATTTCCACGTTTATACAGATAGCGGTGTAGATATTTCCATGTTTATACAGATAGCGGTGTAGATATCTCCATCTTAATATAGATGGCGGTGTAGGTATTTATATGTTCATACAGATGGCCGTGCAGATATTTCCATGTTCATACAGATGGCAGTGTAAATATTTCCATGTTCATACAGATAGCGGTGTAGATATTTCCATGTGTAAAGAGATAGCGGTGTAGATATTAGCATGTATATGCAGATAGCTGTGTAGATATTTCCATTTTCATGCAGATATCGGTTTAGATATTTCCATGTTCAAACAGATAGTGGTGTAGATATTTCCATGTTCATACAGATAGCGGTGTAGATATTTCCATGTTTATACAGATAGCGGTGAAGAAGTATGCATGTTTACACAGATAGCGGTGTAGCTATTTCCATGTTCATACAGGTAGTGGTGTATATATTTCCATGTTCATACAGATAGCGGTGTAGCTATTTCCATGTTCATACAGATAGCGGTGTAGATATGTCCATGTTCGTACAGATAGCGGTGTAGATATTTCCATGTTCATACAGATAGCGGTGCTGATATTTCCATGTTTATACAGGTAGTGGAGTGGATATTTCCATGTTTATACAGATAGCGGTGTAGATATTTCCATTTTTATACGATAGCGGTGTAGATATTTCCAAGTTTATACAGATAGCGGTGTAGATATCTCCATCTTAATACAGATGGTGGTGTAGATATTTATATGTTCATACAGATGGCGGTGCAGATATTTCCATGTTCAGTCAGATGGCGGTGTAGCTATTTCCATGTTCATATAGATAGCGGTGTAGCTATTTCCATGTTCATGCAGATAGCGGTGTAGATATTTCCATGTTTATCCATATGACTGTGTAGATTTATCCATGTTCATACAGATGGCGGTGAAGATATTTCCATGTTCATACAGATAGCGGTGTAGATATTTCCATGTTCATCCAGATGGCTGTGTAGATATATCCATGTTCATACAGATGGCGGTGAAGATATTTCCATGCTCATACAGATAGCAGTGTAGATATTTCCATGTTCATACAGATAGTGGTGTAGATATTTCCATGTTCATACAGATAGAGGGGCTGATATTTCCATGTTCATACAGATAGCGGTGCTGATATTTCCATGTTTATACAGGTAGCGGTGTAGATATTTCCATGTTTATAAAGATAGCGGTGTTGATATTTCCATGTTTATACAGATAGTGGTGTAGATATTTCCATGTTTATACAGATAGCGGTGTAGATATCTCCATCTTAATACAGATGGCGGTGTAGATATATATATGTTCATACAAATGGCCGTGCAGATATTTCCATGTTCATACAGATGCCGGTGTAGACATTTCCATGTTCATACAGATAGCGGTGTAGTTATTTCCATGTGTAAAGAGATAGCTGTGTAGATATTTCCATGTATATGCAGATAGCTGTGTAGATATTTCCATTTTCAAGCAGATAGCGGTGTATATATTTCCATCTTCAAACAGATAGCTGTGTAGATATTTCCATCTTCATAAAGATAGCGGTGTAGATATTTACATGTTTATACAGATAGCGGTGAAGATGTATGCATGTTTACACAGATAGCGGTGTGGATATTTCCATGTTCATCCAGACGGCTGTGTAGATATATCCATGTTCATACAGATAGCGGTGTAGATATTTCCATGTTCATACAGATAGCGGTGTAGATATTTCCATGTTCATACAGATAGCGGTGTAGGTATTTCCATGTTTATACAGATAGCGGTGTAGATATTTCCATGTTTATACAGATAGCGGTGTAGATATCTCCAACTTAATACAGATGGCGGCGTAGATATTTATATGTTCCTACAGATGGCGGTGCAGATATTTCCATGTTCATACAGATGGCGGTGTAGATATTTCCATGTTCATACAGATAGCGGTGTTGTTATTTCCATGTGTAAAGAGATAGCTGTGTAGATATTTCCATGTATATGCAGAGAGCTGTGCAGATATTTCCATTCTCATGCAGATAGCGGTTTAGATATATCCATGTTCATACAGATAGCGGTGTAGATATTTCCATGTTCATACAGATAGCGGTGTAGATATTTCCATGTTCATACAGATAGCGGTGTAGATATTTCCATGTTTATACAGATAGCGGTGTTGATATTTCCATGTTCATACAGATAGCGGTGTAGGTATTTCCATGTTCATACAGATAGCGGTGTAGATATTTCCATGTTTATACAGATAGCGGTGAAGATGTATGCATGTTTACACAGAAAGCGGTGTAGATATTTCCATGTTCATACAGGTAGAGGTGTAGATATTTCCATGTTCATACAGATAGCGGTGTATCTATTTCCATGTTCTTACCGATAGCGGTGTAGAAATTTCCATGTTCATAGAGATAGCGGTGTAGATATTTCCATGTTCATACAGATAGCGGTGCTGATATTTAAATGTTTATACAGGTAGCAGTGTAGATATTTCCATGTTCATACAGATAGCGGTGTAGATATTTCCATGTTTATACAGATAGCGGTGAAGATGTATGCATGTTTACACAGATAGCAGTGTAGATATTTCCATGTTCATACAGATCGCGGTGTAGATATTTCCATCTTCATCCAGATGGCTGTGTAGATATATCCAAGTTCATACTGATGACGGTGAAGTTATTTCCATGTTCGTACAGATAGCGGGGTAGATATTTCCATGTTCATACAGATAGCGGTGTAGATATTTCCATGTTCATACCGATAGCGGTGCCGATATTTCCATGTTCATACAGATAGCGGTGTAGATATTTCCATGTTCATACAGATAGCGGTGTAGATGTTTCCATGTTCATACAGATGGCTGTGTAGATATATCCAAGTTCATACTGATGACGGTGAAGTTATTTCCATGTTCATACAGATAGCGGGGTAGATATTTCCATGTTCATACCGATAGCGGTGCCGATATTTCCATGTTTATACAGGTAGCGGTGTAGATATTTCCATGTTTATACAGATAGCGGTGTAGATATTTCCATGTTTATACAGATAGCGGTGTAGATATTTCCATGTTTATACAGATAGCGGTGAATAAGTATGCATGTTTACACAGATAGCGGTGTAGCTATTTCCATGTTCATACAGATAGTGGTGTAGATATTTCCATGTTCATACAGATAGCGGTGTAGCTATTTCCATGTTCATACAGATAGCGGTGTAGATATGTCCATGTTCGTACAGATAGCGGTGTAGATATTTCCATGTTCATACAGAGGGTGGTGCTGATATTTCCAGGTTTATACAGGTAGCGGTGTGGATATTTCCATGTTTATACAGATAGCGGTGTAGATATTTCCATTTTTATACGATAGCGGTGTAGATATTTCCAAGTTTATACAGATAGCGGTGTAGATATCTCCATCTTAATACAGATGGCGGTGTAGATATTTGTATGTTCATACAGATGGCGGTGCAGATATTTCCATGATCATACAGATGGCGGTGTAGCTATTTCCATGTTCATATAGATAGCGGTGTAGCTATTTCCATGTTCATGCAGATAGCGGTGTAGATATTTCCATGTTTATCCATATGGCTGTGTAGATTTATCCATGTTCATACAGATGGCGGTGTAGATATTTCCATGTTCATACAGATAGCGGTGTAGCTATTTCCATATTCATACAGATAGCGGTGTAGATATTTCCATGCTTATACAGATAGCGGTGAAGATGTATGCATGTTTACACAGATAGCGGTGTAGTTATTTCCAGGTTCATACATATAGCGGTGTAGATATTTCCATGTTCATCCAGATGGCTGAGTAGATATATCCATGTTCATACAGATAGCTGTGTAGATATTTCCATGTTCATACAGATAGTGGTGTAGATATTTCCATGCTCATACAGATAGCGGTGTAGCTATTTCCATGTTCATAAAGATAGCGGTGTAGATATTTCCATGTTCATAGAGATAGCGGTGTAGATATTTCCATGTTCAAAGAGATAGCGGTGTAGATATTTCCATGTTTATACAGATAGCGGTGTAGATATCTCCATCTTAATACAGATGGTGGTGTAGATATTTATATGTTCATACAGAAGGCCGTGCAGATATTTCCATGTTCATGCAGATGGCGGTGTAGATATTTCCATGTTCATACCGATAGCGGTTTAGATATTTCCATGTGTAAAGAGATAGCTGTGTAGATATTTCCATGTATATGCAGGTAGCTGTGTAGATATTTCCATTTTCATGCAGATAGCTGTTTAGATATTTCCATGTTCATACAGAAAGCGGTGTAGATATTTCCATGTTCATACAGATAGCGGTGTAGATATTTCCATGTTCATCCAGATGGCTGTGTAGATATATCCATGTTCATACAGATAGGGGTGTAGATATTTCCATGTTCATACAGATAGTGCTGTAGGTATTTCTATGTTCATACACATAGCAGTGCAGCTATTTCCATGTTCATACAGATAGCGGTGTAGATATTTCCATGTTCGTACAGATAGCGGTGTAGATATTTCCATGTTCATACAGATAGCGGTGCTTATATTTCCATGTTTATAAAGGTAGCGGTGTAGATATTTCCATGTTTATACAGATAGCGGTGTAGATATTTCCATGTTTATACAGTTAGCGGTGTAGATATTTCCAAGTTTATACAGTTAGCGGTGTAGATATCTCCATCTTAATACTGATGGCGGTGTAGATATTTATATGTTCATACAGATGGCGGTGCAAATATTTCCATGTTCATACAGATGGCGGTGTAGATATTTCCATGTTTATAGAGATAGAGGTGTAGTTATTTCCATGTGTAAAGAGATAGCTTTGTAGATATTTCCATGTATATGCAGATAGCTGTGCAGATATTTCCATTTTCATGCAGATAGTGCTGTAGTTATTTCCATGTTCAAACAGATAGCGGTGTAGATATTTCCATGTTCATGCAGATAGTGGTGTAGATATTTCCATGTTTATACAGATAGCGGTGAAGATGTTTGCATTTTTACACAGATAGCGGTGTAGATATTTCCATGTTCATACAGATAGCGGTGTAGATATTTCCATGTTCATCCAGATGGCTGTGTAGATATATCCATGTTCATCCAGATGGCGGTGAAGATATTTCCATGTTCGTACAGATAGCTGTGTAGATATTTCCATGTTCATACAGATATTGGTGTAGATATTTCCATCTTCATACAGATAGCGGTGTAGATATTTCCATGTTCATGCAGATAGCGGTGTAGATATTTCCATGTTCATCCAGATGGCTGTGTAGATATACCCATGTTCATATGGATGGCGGTGAAGATACTTCCATGTTCATACAGATAGCGGTGTAATTATTTCCATGTTCATACATATAGCGGTGTAGATATTTCCATGTTCATCCAGATGGCTGTGTAGACATATCCATGTTCATACAGATGGCGGTGAAGATACTTCCATGTTCATACTGATAGCGGTGTAGATATTTCCATGTTCATACAGATAGTGGTGTGGATATTTCCATGTTCATACAGATAGAGGGGCTGATATTTCCATGTTAATACAGATAGCGGTGCTGATATTTCCATGTTTATACAGGTAGCGGTGTAGATATTTCCATGTTTATACAGATAGCGGTGTAGATATTTCCATGTTTATACAGATAGCGGTGTAGATATCTCCATTTTACTACAGACGGCAGTGTAGATATTTATATGTTCCTACAGATGGCCGTGCAGATATTTCCATGTTCATACAGATGGCAGTGTAGATATTTCCATGTTCATACAGATAGCGGTGTATTTATTTCCATGTGCAAAGAGATAGCGGTGTAGATATTTCCATGTATATGCAAATAACTGTGTAGATTTTTCCATTTTCATGCAGGTAGCGGTTTAGATATTTCCATGTTCAAACAGATAGCGGTGTAGATATTTCCATGTTCATACAGATAGTGGTGTAGATATTTCCATGTTTATACAGATAGCGGTGAAGATGTATGCATATTTACACGGATAGCGGTGTAGATATTTCCATGTTCCCACAGATAGCGGTGTAGATATTTCCATGTTCATCCAGATGGCTGTGTAGTTATATCCATGTTCATACAGATAGCGGTGTAGACATATCCATGTTCATACAGATAGTGGTGTAGATATTTCCATGTTCATACAGATAGCGGTGTAGCTATTTCCATGTTCATACAGATAGCGGTGTAGATATTTCCATGTTCATACAGATAGCGGTGTAGATATTTCCATGTTCATACAGATAGCGGTGCTGATATTTCCATGTTTATACAGGTAGCGGTGCAGATATTTCCATGTTTATACAGATAGCGGTGTAGATATTTCCATGTTTATACAGATAGAGGTGTAGATATTTCCAGGTTTATACAGATAGCGGTGTAGATATCTCCATCTTAATACAGATGGCGGTGTAGTTATTTATATGTTCATACAGATTGCGGTGCAGATATTTCCATGTTCATACAGATGGCGGTGTGGATATTTGGATGTTCATACAGATGGCGGTGTAGATATTTCCATGTTCATGGAGATAGCGGTGTAGATATTTTCATGTTCATCCAGATGGCTGTGTAGAGATATCCATGTTCATACAGATGGCGGTGAAGATATTTTCATGTTCATACAGATAGCGGTGCTGATATTTCCATGTTTATACAGGAAGCGGTGTAGATATTTCCAGGTTTATACCGATAGCGGTGTAGACATTTCCATGTTTATACAGATAGCGGTGTAGATATTTCCATGTTTATACAGATAGCGGTGAAGATGTTTGCATGTTTACACAGATAGCGGTGTAGATATTTCCATGTTCATCCAAATGGCTGTGTAGATATATCCATGTTCATACAGAAGGCGGTTAAGATATTTCCATGTTCATACAGATAGCCGTGTAGATATTTCCATGTTCATACAGATAGTGGTGTACATATTTCCATTTTCATACAGATAGATGTGCTGATATTTCCATGTTCATACAGATAGCGGTGCTGATATTTCCATGTTTATACAGGTAGCGGTGTAGATATTTCCAAGTTTATACAGATAGCGGTGTAGACATTTCCATGTTTATACAGATAGCGGTGTTGATATTTCCATGTTTATACAGATAGCGGTGTAGATATCTCCACCTTAATACAGATGGCGGTGTAGATATTTATATGTTCATACAGATGGCCGTGCAGATATTTCCATGTTCATACAGATAGCGGTGTAGTTATTTCCATGTATATGCAGATAGCTGTGTAGATATTTCCATTTTCATGCAGATAGCGGTTTAGATATTTCCATGTTCAAACAGATAGCGGTGTAGATATTTCCATGTTCATACAGATAGCGGTGTAGATATATCCATGTTTATACAGATAGCGGTGAAGATGTATGCATGTCTACACAGATAGCGGTGTATATATTTCCATGTTCATACAGATAGCGGTGTAGATATTTCCATGTTCATCCAGATGGCTGTGTAGATATATCCATGTTCATAGAGATAGCAGTGTAGATATTTCCATGTTCATACAGATAGTGCTGTAGATATTTCCTTGTTCATACAGATATCGGTGTAGATATTTCCATGTTTATACAGATAGCGGTGTAGATATTTCCATGTTCATCCAGATGGCTGTGTAGATATATCCATGTTCATACAGATGGCGGTGAAGATATTTCCATGCTCATACAGATAGCAGTGTAGATATTTCCATGTTCATACAGATAGTGGTGTAGATATTTCCATGTTCATACAGATAGAGGGGCTGATGTTTCCATGTTCATACAGATAGCGGTGCTGATATTTCCATGTTTTTACAGGTAGCGGTGTAGATATTTCCATGTTCATACAGATAGCGGTGTAGATATTTATATGTTCATACAGATGGCCGTGCAGATATTTCCATGTTAATACAGATGGCGGTGTAGATATTTCCATGTTCATACAGATAGCGGTGTAGTTATTTCCATGTGTAAAGAGATAGCTGTGTAGATTTTTAAATGTATATGCAGATAGCAGTGTAGATATTTCCATTTTCATGCAGATAGCGGTGTAGATATTTCCATGTTCAAACAGATAGTGGTGTAGATATTTCCATGTTCATACAGATAGCGGTGTAGATATTTCCATGTTCATACAGATAGCGGTGTAGATATTTCCATGTTTATACAGATAGCGGTGAAGAAGTATGCATGTTTACACAGATAGCTGTGTAGCTATTTCCATGTTCATACAGATAGTGGTGTAGATATTTCCATGTTCGTACAGATAGCGGTGTAGCTATTTCCACGTTCATGCAGATAGCGGTGTAGATATTTCCATGTTCGTACAGATAGCGGTGTAGATATTTCCATGTTCATACAGATAGCGGTGCTGATATTTCCATGTTTATACAGGTAGCGGTGTGGATATTTCCATGTTTATACAGATAGTGGTGTAGATATTTCCATTTTAATACAGATAGCGGTGTAGATATTTCCAAGTTTATACAGATAGCGGTGTAGATATCTCCATCTTAATACAGATGGCGGTGTAGATATTTATATGTTCATACAGATGGCGGTGCAGATATTTCCAAGTTCATACAGATGGCGGTGTAGCTATTTCCATGTTCATACAGATAGCGGTGTAGCAATTTCCATGTTCATGCAGATAGCGGTGTAGATGTTTCCATGTTCATCCATATGGCTGTGTAGATATATCCATGTTTATACAGATAGCTGTGAAGATGTATGCATGTTTACACGGAGAGCGGTGTAGATATTTCCATGTTCATACAGATAGCGGGGTAGATATATCCATGTTCATACAGATGGCTGTGTAGATATATCCATGTTCATACAGATAGCGGAGAAGATATTTCCATGTTCATACAGATAGTGATGTAGACATTTCCATGTTCATACAGATAGCGGTGCAGCTATTTCCATGTTCATACAGATAGCGGTGTAGATATTTCCAAGTTCGTACAGATAGCGGTGTAGATATTTCCATGTTCATACAGATAGCGGTGCTTATATTTCCATGTTTATACAGGTAGCGGTGTAGATATTTCCATGTTTATACAGATAGCGGTGTAGATATTTCCAAGTTTATACAGATAGCGGTGTAGATATCTCCATCTTAATACAGATGGCAGTGTAGATATTTATATGTTCATACAGATAGCGGTGCAGATATTTCCATGTTCATAGAGATGGCGGTGTAGATATTTCCATGTTTATAGAGATAGTGGTGTAGTTATTTCCATGTGTAAAGAGATAGCTTTGTAGATATTTCCATGTATATGCAGATATATCTGTAGATATTTCCATTTTCATGCAGATAGCGGTGTAGATATTTCCATGTTCAAACAGATAGCGGTGTAGATATTTCCATGTTCATACAGATAGCGGTGTAGCTATTTCCATGTTCATACAGATAGCGGTGTAGATATTTCCATGTTCATCCAGATGGCTGTGTAGATATATCCATGTTCATACAGATGGCGGTGAAGATATTTCCATGTTCATACAGATAGCGGTGTAGATATTTCCATGTTCATACAGATAGTGGTGTAGATATTTCCATGTTCATACAGATAGATGGGCTGATATTTCCATGTTCATACAGATAGCGGTGCTGATATTTCCATGTTTATACAGGTAGCGGTGTAGGTATTTCCAGGTTTATACAGATAGCTTTGTAGACATTTCCATGTTTATACAGATAGCGGTGTAGATATTTCCATGTTTATACAGATAGCGGTGTAGATATCTCCATTTTAATACAGATGGCGGTGTAGATATTTATATGTTCATACAGATGGCCGTGCAGATATTTCCATGTTCATACAGATAGTGGTGTAGATATTTCCATGTTCATACAGATTGCGGTTCAGCTTTTTCCATGTTCATACAGATAGCGGTGTAGATATTTCCATGTTTATACAGATAGCGGTGTAGATATTTCCATGTTCATCCAGATGGCTGTGTAGATATATCCATGTTCATACAGATGGCGGTGAAGATATTTCCATGTTCATACAGATAGCGGTGTAGATATTTCCATGTTCATACAGATAGTGGTGTAGATATTTCCATGTTCATACAGATAGCGGTGTAGATATTTCCATGTTCATACAGATAGCGGTGTAGATATTTCCATGTTCATCCAGACGGCTGTGTAGACATATCCATGTTTATACAGATGGCGGTGAAGATAACTCCATGTTCATACAGTTAGCGGTGAAGATATTTCCATGTTCATACAGATAGCGGTGTAGATATTTCCATGTTCATACAGATAGCGGTGCAGCTATTTCCATGTTCATACAGATAGCGGTGTAGATATTTCCAAGTTCGTACAGATAGCGGTGTAGATATTTCCATGTTCATACAGATATCGGTGCTTATATTTCCATGTTTATACAGGTAGCGGTGTAGATACTTCCATGTTTATACAGATAGCGGTGTAGATATTTCCATGTTTATACAGATAGCGGTGTAGATATTTCCAAGTTTATACAGATAGCGGTGTAGATATCTCCATCTTAATACAGATGGCGGTGTAGTTATTTATATATTCATACAGATGGCGGTGCAGATATTTCCATGTTTATAGAGATAGTGGTGTAGTTATTTCCATGTGTAAAGAGATAGCTGTGTAGATATTTCCATGTTCATACAGATAGTGGTGTAGATATTTCCATGTTCATACAGATAGTGGTGTAGCTATTTCCATGTTCATACAGATAGCGGTGTAGATATTTCCATGTTCATCCAGATGGCTGTGTACACATATCCATGTTCACACAGATGGTGGTGAAGATAATTCCATGTTCATACAGATAGCAGTATAGATATTTCCATGTTCATACAGATAGTGGTGTAGATATTTCCATGTGTAAAGAGATAGCTTTGCAGATGTTTCCATGTATATGCAGATAGCTGTGTAGATATTTCCATTTTCATGCAGATAGCGGTGTAGATATTTCCATGTTCAAACAGATAGCGGTGTAGATATTTCCATGTTCATACAGATAGCGGTGTAGATATTTCAATGTTTATACAGATAGCGGTGAAGATGTTTGCATGTTTACACAGATAGCGGTGTAGATATTTCCATGTTCATACAGATAGCGGTGTAGATATTTCCAAGTTCATCCAGATGGGTGTGTAGATATATCCATGTTCATACAGATGGCGGTGAAGATATTTCCATGTTGGTTCAGATAGCGGTGTAGATATTTCCATGTTCATACAGATAGTGGTGTAGATATTTCCATGTTCATAGAGATAGAGGGGCTGATATTTCCATGTTCATACAGATAGCGGTGCTGATATTTCGATGTTTATACAGGTAGCGGTGTAGATATTTCCACGTTTATACAGATAGCGGTGTAGATATTTCCATGTTTATACAGATAGCGGTGTAGATATCTCCATCTTAATACAGATGGCGGTGTAGGTATTTATATGTTCATACAGATGACCGTGCAGATATTTCCATGTTCATACAGATGGCAGTGTAAATATTTCCATGTTCATACAGATAGCGGTGTAGATATTTCCATGTGTAAAGAGATAGCGGTGTAGATATTAGCATGTATATGCAGATAGCTGTGTAGATATTTCCATTTTCATGCAGATATCGGTTTAGATATTTCCATGTTCAAACAGATAGCGGTGTAGATATTTCCATGTTCATACAGATAGCGGTGTAGATATTTCCATGTTTATACAGATAGCGGTGAAGAAGTATGCATGTTTACACAGATAGCGGTGTAGCTATTTCCATGTTCATACAGGAAGTGGTGTATATATTTCCATGTTCATACAGATAGCGGTGTAGCTTTTTCCATGTTCATACAGATAGCGGTGTAGATATGTCCATGTTCGTACAGATAGCGGTGTAGATATTTCCATGTTCATACAGATAGCGGTGCTGATATTTCCATGTTTATACAGGTAGTGGAGTGGATATTTCCATGTTTATACAGATAGCGGTGTAGATATTTCCATTTTTATACGATAGCGGTGTAGATATTTCCAAGTTTATACAGATAGCGGTGTAGATATCTCCATCTTAATACAGATGGCGGTGTAGATATTTTTATGTTCATACAGATGGCGGTGCAGATATTTCCATGTTCATACAGATGGCGGTGTTGCTATTTCCATGTTCATATAGATAGCGGTGTAGCTATTTCCAAGTTCATGCAGATAGCGGTGTAGATATTTCCATGTTTATCCATATGACTGTGTAGATTTATCCATGTTCATACAGATGGTGGTGAAGATATGTCCATGTTCATACAGATAGCGGTGTAGATATTTCCATGTTCATCCAGATGGCTGTGTAGATATATCCATGTTCATACAGATGCCGGTGTAGATATTTCCATGTTCATACAGATAGCGGTGTAGTTATTTCCATGTGTAAACAGATAGCTGTGTAGATATTTCCATGTATATGCAGATAGCTGTGTAGATATTTCCATTTTCATGCAGATAGCGGTGTATATATTTCCATCTTCAAACAGATAGCTGTGTAGATATTTCCATGTTCATAAAGATAGCGGTGTAGATATTTACATGTTTATACAGATAGCGGTGAAGATGTATGCATGTTTACACAGATAGCGGTGTGGATATTTCCATGTTCATCCAGACGGCTGTGTAGATATATCCATGTTCATACAGATAGCGGTGTAGATATTTCCATGTTCATACAGATAGCGGTGTAGATATTTCCATGTTCATACAGATAGCGGTGTAGATATTTCCATGTTTATACAGATAGCGGTGTAGATATTTCCATGTTTATACAGATAGCGGTGTAGATATCTCCATCTTAATAGAGATGGCGGCGTAGATGTTTATATGTTCCTACAGATGGCGGTGCAGATATTTCCATGTTCATACAGATGGCGGTGTAGATATTTCCATGTTCATACAGATAGCGGTGTTGTTATTTCCATGTGTAAAGAGATAGCTGTGTAGATATTTCCATGTATATGCAGATAGCAGTGTAGATATTTCCATTTTCATGCAGATAGCGGTGTAGATATTTCCATGTTCAAACAGATAGCGGTGTAGATATTTCCATGTTCATACAGATAGCGGTGCAGATATTTCCATGTTCATAGAGATAACGGTGTAGATATTTCCATGTTCATCCAGACGGCTGTGTAGACATATCCATGTTCATACAGATGGCGGTGAAGATAACTCCATGTTCATACAGTAAGCGGTGAAGATATTTCCATGTTCATACAGATAGTGGTGTAGATATTTCCATGTTCGTACAGATAGCGGTGCAGGTATTTCCATGTTCATACAGATAGCGGTGTAGATATTTCCAAGTTCGTACAGATAGCGGTGTAGATATTTCCATGTTCATACAGATATCGGTGCTTATATTTCCATGTTTATACAGGTAGCGGTGTAGATACTTCCATGTTTATACAGATAGCGGTGTAGATATTTCCATGTTTATACAGATAGCGGTGTAGATATTTCCAAGTTTATACAGATAGCGGTGTAGATATCTCCATCTTAATACTGATGGCGGTGTAGATATTTATATGTTCATACAGATGGCGGTGCAAATATTTCCATGTTCATACAGATGGCGGTGTAGATATTTCCATGTTTATAGAGATAGAGGTGTAGTTATTTCCATGTGTAAAGAGATAGCTTTGTAGATATTTCCATGTATATGCAGATAGCTGTGTAGATATTTCCATTTTCATGCAGATAGTGCTGTAGTTATTTCCATGTTCAAACAGATAGCGGTGTAGATATTTCCATGTTCATGCAGATAGTGGTGTAGATATTTCCATGTTTATACAGATAGCGGTGAAGATGTTTGCATTTTTACACAGATAGCGGTGTAGATATTTCCATGTTCATACAGATAGCGGTGTAGATATTTCCATGTTCATCCAGATGGCTGTGTAGATATATCCATGTTCATCCAGATGGCGGTGAAGATATTTCCATGTTCGTACAGATAGCTGTGTAGATATTTCCATGTTCATACAGATATTGGTGTAGATATTTCCATCTTCATACAGATAGCGGTGTAGATATTTCCATGTTCATGCAGATAGCGGTGTAGATATTTCCATGTTCATCCAGATGGCTGTGTAGATATACCCATGTTCATATGGATGGCGGTGAAGATACTTCCATGTTCATACAGATAGCGGTGTAATTATTTCCATGTTCATACATATAGCGGTGTAGATATTTCCATGTTCATCCAGATGGCGGTGAAGATACTTCCATGTTCATACTGATAGCGGTGTAGATATTTCCATGTTCATACAGATAGTGGTGTGGATATTTCCATGTTCATACAGATAGAGGGGCTGATATTTCCATGTTCATAGAGATAGCGGTGCTGATATTTCCATGTTTATACAGGTAGCGGTGTAGATATTTCCATGTTTATACAGATAGCGGTGTAGATATTTCCATATTTATACAGATAGCGGTGTAGATATCTCCATTTTACTACAGACGGCAGTGTAGATATTTATATGTTCCTACAGATGGCCGTGCAGATATTTCCATGTTCATACAGATGGCAGTGTAGATATTTCCATGTTCATACAGATAGCGGTGTATTTATTTCCATGTGCAAAAGATAGCGGTGTAGATATTTCCATGTATATGCAAATAACTGTGTAGATTTTTCCATTTTCATGCAGGTAGCGGTTTAGATATTTCCATGTTCAAACAGATAGCGGTGTAGATATTTCCATGTTCATACAGATAGTGGTGTAGATATTTCCATGTTTATACAGATAGCGGTGAAGATGTATGCATATTTACACGGATAGCGGTGTAGATATTTCCATGTTCCCACAGATAGCGGTGTAGATATTTCCATGTTCATCCAGATGGCTGTGTAGTTATATCCATGTTCATACAGATAGCGGTGTAGACATATCCATGTTCATACAGATAGTGGTGTAGATATTTCCATGTTCATACAGATAGCGGTGTAGATATTTCCATGTTCATACAGATAGCGGTGTAGATATTTCCATGTTCATACAGATAGCGGTGCTGATATTTCCATGTTTATACAGGTAGCGGTGCAGATATTTCCATGTTTATACAGATAGCGGTGTAGATATTTCCATGTTTATACAGATAGAGGTGTAGATATTTCCAGGTTTATACAGATAGCGGTGTAGATATCTCCATCTTAATACAGATGGCGGTGTAGTTATTTATATGTTCATACAGATTGCGGTGCAGATATTTCCATGTTCATACAGATGGCGGTGTGGATATTTGGATGTTCATACAGATGGCGGTGTAGATATTTCCATGTTCATGGAGATAGCGGTGTAGATATTTTCATGTTCATCCAGATGGCTGTGTAGAGATATCCATGTTCATACAGATGGCGGTGAAGATATTTTCATGTTCATACAGATAGCGGTGCTGATATTTCCATGTTTATACAGGAAGCGGTGTAGATATTTCCAGGTTTATACCGATAGCGGTGTAGACATTTCCATGTTTATACAGATAGCGGTGTAGATATTTCCATGTTTATACAGATAGCGGTGAAGATGTTTGCATGTTTACACAGATAGCGGTGTAGATATTTCCATGTTCATCCAAA
Source organism: Gorilla gorilla gorilla (assembly GCF_029281585.2). Classification (NCBI taxonomy): domain Eukaryota; kingdom Metazoa; phylum Chordata; class Mammalia; order Primates; family Hominidae; genus Gorilla; species Gorilla gorilla. The sequence goes on along the minus strand of NC_073233.2, from coordinate 3,853,495 downwards.
TGGCTGTGTAGATATATCCATGTTCATACAGAAGGCGGTTAAGATATTTCCATGTTCATACAGATAGCCGTGTAGATATTTCCATGTTCATACAGATAGTGGTGTACATATTTCCATTTTCATACAGATAGATGTGCTGATATTTCCATGTTCATACAGATAGCGGTGCTGATATTTCCATGTTTATACAGGTAGCGGTGTAGATATTTCCAAGTTTATACAGATAGCGGTGTAGACATTTCCATGTTTATACAGATAGCGGTGTTGATATTTCCATGTTTATACAGATAGCGGTGTAGATATCTCCACCTTAATACAGATGGCGGTGTAGATATTTATATGTTCATACAGATGGCCGTGCAGATATTTCCATGTTCATACAGATAGCGGTGTAGTTATTTCCATGTATATGCAGATAGCTGTGTAGATATTTCCATTTTCATGCAGATAGCGGTTTAGATATTTCCATGTTCAAACAGATAGCGGTGTAGATATTTCCATGTTCATACAGATAGCGGTGTAGATATATCCATGTTTATACAGATAGCGGTGAAGATGTATGCATGTCTACACAGATAGCGGTGTATATATTTCCATGTTCATACAGATAGCGGTGTAGATATTTCCATGTTCATCCAGATGGCTGTGTAGATATATCCATGTTCATAGAGATAGCAGTGTAGATATTTCCATGTTCATACAGATAGTGCTGTAGATATTTCCTTGTTCATACAGATATCGGTGTAGATATTTCCATGTTTATACAGATAGCGGTGTAGATATTTCCATGTTCATCCAGATGGCTGTGTAGATATATCCATGTTCATACAGATGGCGGTGAAGATATTTCCATGCTCATACAGATAGCAGTGTAGATATTTCCATGTTCATACAGATAGTGGTGTAGATATTTCCATGTTCATACAGATAGAGGGGCTGATGTTTCCATGTTCATACAGATAGCGGTGCTGATATTTCCATGTTTTTACAGGTAGCGGTGTAGATATTTCCATGTTCATACAGATAGCGGTGTAGATATTTATATGTTCATACAGATGGCCGTGCAGATATTTCCATGTTAATACAGATGGCGGTGTAGATATTTCCATGTTCATACAGATAGCGGTGTAGTTATTTCCATGTGTAAAGAGATAGCTGTGTAGATTTTTAAATGTATATGCAGATAGCAGTGTAGATATTTCCATTTTCATGCAGATAGCGGTGTAGATATTTCCATGTTCAAACAGATAGTGGTGTAGATATTTCCATGTTCATACAGATAGCGGTGTAGATATTTCCATGTTCATACAGATAGCGGTGTAGATATTTCCATGTTTATACAGATAGCGGTGAAGAAGTATGCATGTTTACACAGATAGCTGTGTAGCTATTTCCATGTTCATACAGATAGTGGTGTAGATATTTCCATGTTCGTACAGATAGCGGTGTAGCTATTTCCACGTTCATGCAGATAGCGGTGTAGATATTTCCATGTTCGTACAGATAGCGGTGTAGATATTTCCATGTTCATACAGATAGCGGTGCTGATATTTCCATGTTTATACAGGTAGCGGTGTGGATATTTCCATGTTTATACAGATAGTGGTGTAGATATTTCCATTTTAATACAGATAGCGGTGTAGATATTTCCAAGTTTATACAGATAGCGGTGTAGATATCTCCATCTTAATACAGATGGCGGTGTAGATATTTATATGTTCATACAGATGGCGGTGCAGATATTTCCAAGTTCATACAGATGGCGGTGTAGCTATTTCCATGTTCATACAGATAGCGGTGTAGCAATTTCCATGTTCATGCAGATAGCGGTGTAGATGTTTCCATGTTCATCCATATGGCTGTGTAGATATATCCATGTTTATACAGATAGCTGTGAAGATGTATGCATGTTTACACGGAGAGCGGTGTAGATATTTCCATGTTCATACAGATAGCGGGGTAGATATATCCATGTTCATACAGATGGCTGTGTAGATATATCCATGTTCATACAGATAGCGGAGAAGATATTTCCATGTTCATACAGATAGTGATGTAGACATTTCCATGTTCATACAGATAGCGGTGCAGCTATTTCCATGTTCATACAGATAGCGGTGTAGATATTTCCAAGTTCGTACAGATAGCGGTGTAGATATTTCCATGTTCATACAGATAGCGGTGCTTATATTTCCATGTTTATACAGGTAGCGGTGTAGATATTTCCATGTTTATACAGATAGCGGTGTAGATATTTCCAAGTTTATACAGATAGCGGTGTAGATATCTCCATCTTAATACAGATGGCAGTGTAGATATTTATATGTTCATACAGATAGCGGTGCAGATATTTCCATGTTCATAGAGATGGCGGTGTAGATATTTCCATGTTTATAGAGATAGTGGTGTAGTTATTTCCATGTGTAAAGAGATAGCTTTGTAGATATTTCCATGTATATGCAGATATATCTGTAGATATTTCCATTTTCATGCAGATAGCGGTGTAGATATTTCCATGTTCAAACAGATAGCGGTGTAGATATTTCCATGTTCATACAGATAGCGGTGTAGCTATTTCCATGTTCATACAGATAGCGGTGTAGATATTTCCATGTTCATCCAGATGGCTGTGTAGATATATCCATGTTCATACAGATGGCGGTGAAGATATTTCCATGTTCATACAGATAGCGGTGTAGATATTTCCATGTTCATACAGATAGTGGTGTAGATATTTCCATGTTCATACAGATAGATGGGCTGATATTTCCATGTTCATACAGATAGCGGTGCTGATATTTCCATGTTTATACAGGTAGCGGTGTAGGTATTTCCAGGTTTATACAGATAGCTTTGTAGACATTTCCATGTTTATACAGATAGCGGTGTAGATATTTCCATGTTTATACAGATAGCGGTGTAGATATCTCCATTTTAATACAGATGGCGGTGTAGATATTTATATGTTCATACAGATGGCCGTGCAGATATTTCCATGTTCATACAGATAGTGGTGTAGATATTTCCATGTTCATACAGATTGCGGTTCAGCTTTTTCCATGTTCATACAGATAGCGGTGTAGATATTTCCATGTTTATACAGATAGCGGTGTAGATATTTCCATGTTCATCCAGATGGCTGTGTAGATATATCCATGTTCATACAGATGGCGGTGAAGATATTTCCATGTTCATACAGATAGCGGTGTAGATATTTCCATGTTCATACAGATAGTGGTGTAGATATTTCCATGTTCATACAGATAGCGGTGTAGATATTTCCATGTTCATACAGATAGCGGTGTAGATATTTCCATGTTCATCCAGACGGCTGTGTAGACATATCCATGTTTTTACAGATGGCGGTGAAGATAACTCCATGTTCATACAGTTAGCGGTGAAGATATTTCCATGTTCATACAGATAGTGGTGTTGATATTTCCATGTTCATACAGATAGCGGTGCAGCTATTTCCATGTTCATACAGATAGCGGTGTAGATATTTCCAAGTTCGTACAGATAGCGGTGTAGATATTTCCATGTTCATACAGATATCGGTGCTTATATTTCCATGTTTATACAGGTAGCGGTGTAGATACTTCCATGTTTATACAGATAGCGGTGTAGATATTTCCATGTTTATACAGATAGCGGTGTAGATATTTCCAAGTTTATACAGATAGCGGTGTAGATATCTCCATCTTAATACAGATGGCGGTGTAGTTATTTATATATTCATACAGATGGCGGTGCAGATATTTCCATGTTTATAGAGATAGTGGTGTAGTTATTTCCATGTGTAAAGAGATAGCTGTGTAGATATTTCCATGTCCATACAGATAGTGGTGTAGATATTTCCATGTTCATACAGATAGTGGTGTAGCTATTTCCATGTTCATACAGATAGCGGTGTAGATATTTCCATGTTCATCCAGATGGCTGTGTACACATATCCATGTTCACACAGATGGTGGTGAAGATAATTCCATGTTCATACAGATAGCAGTATAGATATTTCCATGTTCATACAGATAGTGGTGTAGATATTTCCATGTGTAAAGAGATAGCTTTGCAGATGTTTCCATGTATATGCAGATAGCTGTGTAGATATTTCCATTTTCATGCAGATAGCGGTGTAGATATTTCCATGTTCAAACAGATAGCGGTGTAGATATTTCCATGTTCATACAGATAGCGGTGTAGATATTTCAATGTTTATACAGATAGCGGTGAAGATGTTTGCATGTTTACACAGATAGCGGTGTAGATATTTCCATGTTCATACAGATAGCGGTGTAGATATTTCCAAGTTCATCCAGATGGGTGTGTAGATATATCCATGTTCATACAGATGGCGGTGAAGATATTTCCATGTTGGTTCAGATAGCGGTGTAGATATTTCCATGTTCATACAGATAGTGGTGTAGATATTTCCATGTTCATAGAGATAGAGGGGCTGATATTTCCATGTTCATACAGATAGCGGTGCTGATATTTCGATGTTTATACAGGTAGCGGTGTAGATATTTCCACGTTTATACAGATAGCGGTGTAGATATTTCCATGTTTATACAGAGAGCGGTGTAGATATCTCCATCTTAATACAGATGGCGGTGTAGGTATTTATATGTTCATACAGATGGCCGTGCAGATATTTCCATGTTCATACAGATGGCAGTGTAAATATTTCCATGTTCATACAGATAGCGGTGTAGATATTTCCATGTGTAAAGAGATAGCGGTTTAGATATTAGCATGTATATGCAGATAGCTGTGTAGATATTTCCATTTTCATGCAGATATCGGTTTAGATATTTCCATGTTCAAACAGATAGCGGTGTAGATATTTCCATGTTCATACAGATAGCGGTGTAGATATTTCCATGTTTATACAGATAGCGGTGAAGAAGTATGCATGTTTACACAGATAGCGGTGTAGCTATTTCCATGTTCATACAGGAAGTGGTGTATATATTTCCATGTTCATACAGATAGCGGTGTAGCTTTTTCCATGTTCATACAGATAGCGGTGTAGATATGTCCATGTTCGTACAGATAGCGGTGTAGATATTTCCATGTTCATACAGATAGCGGTGCTGATATTTCCATGTTTATACAGGTAGTGGAGTGGATATTTCCATGTTTATACAGATAGCGGTGTAGATATTTCCATTTTTATACGATAGCGGTGTAGATATTTCCAAGTTTATACAGATAGCGGTGTAGATATCTCCATCTTAATACAGATGGCGGTGTAGATATTTTTATGTTCATACAGATGGCGGTGCAGATATTTCCATGTTCATACAGATGGCGGTGTAGCTATTTCCATGTTCATATAGATAGCGGTGTAGCTATTTCCAAGTTCATGCAGATAGCGGTGTAGATATTTCCATGTTTATCCATATGACTGTGTAGATTTATCCATGTTCATACAGATGGTGGTGAGGATATTTCCATGTTCATACAGATAGCGGTGTAGATATTTCCATGTTCATCCAGATGGCTGTGTAGATATATCCATGTTCATACAGATGCCGGTGTAGATATTTCCATGTTCATACAGATAGCGGTGTAGTTATTTCCATGTGTAAACAGATAGCTGTGTAGATATTTCCATGTATATGCAGATAGCTGTGTTGATATTTCCATTTTCATGCAGATAGCGGTGTATATATTTCCATCTTCAAACAGATAGCTGTGTAGATATTTCCATGTTCATAAAGATAGCGGTGTAGATATTTACATGTTTATACAGATAGCGGTGAAGATGTATGCATGTTTACACAGATAGCGGTGTGGATATTTCCATGTTCATCCAGACGGCTGTGTAGATATATCCATGTTCATACAGATAGCGGTGTAGATATTTCCATGTTCATACAGATAGCGGTGTAGATATTTCCATGTTCATACAGATAGCGGTGTGGATATTTCCATGTTTATACAGATAGCGGTGTAGATATTTCCATGTTTATACAGATAGCGGTGTAGATATCTCCATCTTAATAGAGATGGCGGCGTAGATGTTTATATGTTCCTACAGATGGCGGTGCAGATATTTCCATGTTCATACAGATGGCGGTGTAGATATTTCCATGTTCATACAGATAGCGGTGTTGTTATTTCCATGTGTAAAGAGATAGCTGTGTAGATATTTCCATGTATATGCAGATAGCAGTGTAGATATTTCCATTTTCATGCAGATAGCGGTGTAGATATTTCCATGTTCAAACAGATAGCGGTGTAGATATTTCCATGTTCATACAGATAGCGGTGCAGATATTTCCATGTTCATAGAGATAACGGTGTAGATATTTCCATGTTCATCCAGACGGCTGTGTAGACATATCCATGTTCATACAGATGGCGGTGAAGATAACTCCATGTTCATACAGTAAGCGGTGAAGGTATTTCCATGTTCATACAGATAGTGGTGTAGATATTTCCATGTTCGTACAGATAGCGGTGCAGGTATTTCCATGTTCATACAGATAGCGGTGTAGATATTTCCAAGTTCGTACAGATAGCGGTGTAGATATTTCCATGTTCATACAGATATCGGTGCTTATATTTCCATGTTTATACAGGTAGCGGTGTAGATATTTCCATGTTTATACAGATAGCGGTGTAGATATTTATATGTTTATACAGATAGCGGTGTAGATATTTCCAAGTTTATACAGATAGCGGTGTAGATATCTCCATCTTAATACAGATGGCGGTGTAGTTATTTATATGTTCATACAGATGGTGGTGCAGATATTTCCATGTTTATAGAGATAGTGGTGTAGTTATTTCCATGTGTAAAGAGATAGCTGTGTAGATATTTCCATGTTCATACAGATAGTGGTGTAGATATTTCCATGTTCATACAGATAGTGGTGTAGCTATTTCCATGTTCTTACAGATAGCGGTGTAGATATTTCCATGTTCATACAGATAGTGGTGTAGCTATTTCCATGTTCATACAGATAGCAGTGTAGATATTTCCATGTTCATCCAGATGGCTGTGTACACATATCCATGTTCACACAGATGGTGGTGAAGATAATTCCATGTTCATACAGATAGCGGTATAGATATTTCCGTGTTCATACAGATAGTGGTGTAGATATTTCCATGTGTAAAGAGATAGCTTTGCAGATGTTTCCATGTATATGCAGATAGCTGTGTAGATATTTCCATTTTCATGCAGATAGCGGTGTAGATATTTCCATGTTCAAACAGATAGCGGTGTAGATATTTCCATGTTCATACAGATAGCGGTGTAGATATTTCCAGGTTCATCAAGATGGGTGTGTAGATATATCCATGTTCATACAGATGGCGGTGAAGATATTTCCATGTTGGTACAGATAGCGGTGTAGATATTTCCATGTTCATACAGATAGTGGTGTAGATATTTCCATGTTCATAGAGATAGAGGGGCTGATATCTCCATGTTTATACAGATAGCGGTGCTGATATTTCGATGTTTATACAGGTAGCGGTGTAGATATTTCCACGTTTATACAGATAGCGGTGTAGATATTTCCATGTTTATACAGATAGCGGTGTAGATATCTCCATCTTAATACAGATGGCGGTGTAGGTTTTTATATGTTCATACAGATGGCCGTGCAGATATTTCCATGTTCATGCAGATGGCAGTGTAAATATTTCCATGTTCACACAGATAGCGGTGTAGATATTTCCATGTGTAAAGAGATAGCGGTGTAGATATTACCATGTATATGCAGATAGCTGTGTAGATATTTCCATTTTCATGCAGATATCGGTTTAGATATTTCCATGTTCATACAGATAGCGGTGTAGATATTTCCATGTTCATACAGATAGCGGTGTAGATATGTCCATGTTCGTACAGATAGCGGTGTAGATATTTCCATGTTCATACAGATAGCGGTGCTGATATTTCCATGTTTATACAGGTAGTGGAGTGGATATTTCCATGTTTATACAGATAGCGGTGTAGATATTTCCATTTTTATACGATAGCGGTGTAGATATTTCCAAGTTTATACAGATAGCGGTGTAGATATCTCCATCTTAATACAGATGGCGGTGTAGATATTTTTATGTTCATACAGATGGCGGTGCAGATATTTCCATGTTCATACAGATGGCGGTGTAGCTGTTTCCATGTTCATATAGATAGCGGTGTAGCTATTTCCAAGTTCATGCAGATAGCGGTGTAGATATTTCCATGTTTATCCATATGACTGTGTAGATTTATCCATGTTCATACAGATGGTGGTGAAGATATTTCCATGTTCATACAGATAGCGGTGTAGATATTTCCATGTTCATCCAGATGGCTGTGTAGGTATATCCATGTTCATACAGATGCCGGTGTAGATATTTCCATGTTCATACAGATAGCGGTGTAGTTATTTCCATGTGTAAAGAGATAGCTGTGTAGATATTTCCATGTATATGCAGATAGCTGTGTAGATATTTCCATTTTCATGCAGATAGCGGTGTATATATTTCCATCTTCAAACAGATAGCTGTGTAGATATTTCCATGTTCATAAAGATAGCGGTGTAGATATTTACATGTTTATACAGATAGCAGTGAAGATGTATGCATGTTTACACAGATAGCGGTGTGGATATTTCCATGTTCATCCAGACGGCTGTGTAGATATATCCATGTTCATACAGATAGCGGTGTAGATATTTCCATGTTCATACAGATAGCGGTGTAGATATTTCCATGTTCATACAGATAGCGGTGTAGATATTTCCATGTTTATACAGATAGCGGTGTAGATATTTCCATGTTTATACAGATAGCGGTGTAGATATCTCCATCTTAATAGAGATGGCGGCGTAGATATTTATATGTTCCTACAGATGGCGGTGCAGATATTTCCATGTTCATACAGATGGCGGTGTAGATATTTCCATGTTCATACAGATAGCGGTGTTGTTATTTCCATGTGTAAAGAGATAGCTGTGTAGATATTTCCATGTATATGCAGATAGCAGTGTAGATATTTCCATTTTCATGCAGATAGCGGTGTAGATATTTCCATGTTCAAACAGATGGCGGTGTAGATATTTCCATGTTCATACAGATAGCGGTGCAGATATTTCCATGTTCACAGAGATAGCGGTGTAGATATTTCCATGTTCATCCAGACGGCTGTGTAGACATATCCATGTTCAAACAGATGGCGGTGAAGATAACTCCATGTTCATACAGTAAGCGGTGAAGATATTTGCATGTTCATACAGATAGTGGTGTAGATATTTCCATGTTCGTACAGATAGCGGTGCAGGTATTTCCATGTTCATACAGATAGCGGTGTAGATATTTCCAAGTTCGTACAGATAGCGGTGTAGATATTTCCATGTTCATACAGATATCGGTGCTTATATTTCCATGTTTATACAGGTAGCGGTGTAGATACTTCCATGTTTATACAGATAGCGGTGTAGATATTTCCATGTTTATACAGATAGCGGTGTAGATATTTCCAAGTTTATACAGATAGCGGCTTAGATATCTCCATCTTAATACAGATGGCAGTGTAGTTATTTATATGTTCATACAGATGGTGGTGCAGATATTTCCATGTTTATAGAGATAGTGGTGTAGTTATTTCCATGTGTAAAGAGATAGCTGTGTAGATATTTCCATGTTCATACAGATAGTGGTGTAGATATTTCCATGTTCATACAGATAGTGGTGTAGCTATTTCCATGTTCTTACAGATAGCGGTGTAGATATTTCCATGTTCATCCAGATGGCTGTGTACACATATCCATGTTCACACAGATGGTGGTGAAGATAATACCATGTTCATACAGATAGCGGTATAGATATTTCCGTGTTCATACAGATAGTGGTGTAGATATTTCCATGTGTAAAGAGATAGCTTTGCAGATGTTTCCATGTATATGCAGATAGCTGTGTAGATATTTCCATTTTCATGCAGATAGTGGTGTAGATATTTCCATGTTCAAACAGATAGCGGTGTAGATATTTCCATGTTCATACGGATAGCGGTGTAGATATTTCCATGTTTATACAGATAGCGGTGAAGATGTTTGCATGTTTACACAGATAGCGGTGAAGATATTTCCATGTTCATACAGATAGCGGTGAAGATGTTTGCATGTTTACACAGATAGCGGTGTAGATATTTCCATGTTCATACGGATAGCGGTGTAGATATTTCCACGTTCATCCAGATGGGTGTGTAGATATATCCATGTTCATACAGATGGCGGTGAAGATATTTCTATGTTGGTACAGATAGCGGTGTAGATATTTCCATGTTCATACAGATAGTGGTGTAGATATTTCCATGTTCATAGAGATAGAGGGGCTGTTATCTCCATGTTCATGCAGATAGCGGTGCTGATATTTCGATGTTTATACAGGTAGCGGTGTAGATATTTCCACGTTTATGCAGATAGCGGTGTAGATATTTCCATGTTTATACAGATAGCGGTGTAGATATCTCCATCTTAATACAGATGGCGGTGTAGATATTTATATGTTCATACAGATGGCGGTGCAGATATTTCCATGTTCATACAGATGTCGGTGAAGATATTTCCATGTTTATACAGATAGCGGTGTAGATATTTCCATTTTTATACGATAGCGGTGTAGATATTTCCAAGTTTATACAGATAGCGGTGTAGATATCTCCATCTTAATACAGATGGCGGTGTAGATATTTATATGTTCATACAGATGGCGGTGCAGATATTTCCATGTTCATACAGATGGCGGTGTAGCTATTTCCATGTTCATATAGATAGCGGTGTAGCTATTTCCATGTTCATGCAGATAGCGGTGTAGATATTTCCATGTTTCTCCATATGACTGTGTAGATTTATCCATGTTCATACAGATGGCGGTGAAGATATTTCCATGTTCATACAGATAGCGGTGTAGATATTTCCATGTTCATCCAGATGACTGTGTAGATATATCCATGTTCATACAGATGCCGGTGTAGATATTTCCATGTTCATACAGATAGCGGTGTAGTTATTTCCATGTGTAAAGAGATAGCTGTGTAGATATTTCCATGTATATGCAGATAGCTGTGTAGATATTTCCATTTTCATGCAGATAGCGGTGTATATATTTCCATCTTCAAACAGATAGCTGTGTAGATATTTCCATGTTCATAAAGATAGCGGTGAAGATATTTACATGTTTATACAGATAGCGGTGAAGATCTATGCATGTTTACACAGATAGCGGTGTGGATATTTCCATGTTCATAAAGATAGCGGTGAAGATATTTACATGTTTATACAGATAGCGGTGAAGATCTATGCATGTTTACACAGATAGCGGTGTGGATATTTCCATGTTCATCCAGACGGCTGTGTAGATATATCCATGTTCATACAGATAGCGGTGTAGATATTTCCATGTTCATACAGATAGCGGTGTAGATATTTCCATGTTCATACAGATAGCGGTGTAGATATTTCCATGTTTATACAGATAGCGGTGTAGATATCTCCATCTTAATAGAGATGGCGGCGTAGATATTTATATGTTCCTACAGATGGCGGTGCAGATATTTCCATGTTCATACAGATGCCGGTGTAGATATTTCCATGTTCATTCAGATAGCGGTGTAGATATTTCCATGTGTAAAGCGATAGCGGTGTAGATATTTCCATTTATATGCAGATAGCTGTGTAGATAATTTCATTTTCATGCAGATAACGGTTTAGATATTTCCATGTTCAAACAGATAGCGGTGTAGATATTTCCATGTTCATACAGATAGCGGTGTAGATATTTCCATGTTTATACAGATAGCGGTGAAGATGTATGCATGTTTACACAGATAGCGGTTTAGATATTTCCATGTTCAAACAGATAGCGGTGTAGATATTTCCATGTTCACACAGATAGCGGTGATGATATTTCCATGTTTATACAGGTAGCGGTGTGGATATTTCCATGTTTATACAGATAGCAGTGTAGAAATTTCCATTTTTATACAGATAGCGGTGTAGATATTTCCAAGTTTATACAGATAGCGGTGTAGATAACTCCATCTTAATACAGATGTCGGTGTAGATATTTCCATGTTCCTCCAGATGGCTGTGTAGACATATCCATGATCATACAGATGGCGGTGAAGATACTTCCATGTTCATACAGATAGCGGTGTAGACATTTCCATGTTCATACAGATAGCGGTGTAGATATTTCCATGTTCATACAGATAGTGGTGTAGCTATTTCCATGTTCATACAGATAGCGGTGTAGATATTTCCATGTTCGTACAGATAGCAGTGTAGATATTTCCATGTTCATACAGATAGCGGTGCTGATATTTCCATGTTAGTACAGGTAGCGGTGCAGATATTTCCATGTTTATACAGACAGCGGTGTAGATATTTCCATGTTTATACAGATAGAGGTGTAGATATTTCCAGGTTTATACAGATAGCGGTGTAGATATCTCCATCTTAATAGAGATGGCGGCGTAGATATTTATATGTTCATACAGAAGGCCGTGCAGATATTTCCATGTTCATACAGATGGCGGTGTTGATATTTCCATGTTCATACCGATAGCGGTTTAGTTATTTCCATGTGTAAAGAGATAGCTGTGTAGATATTTCCATGTATATGCAGATAGCTGTGTAGATATTTCCATTTTCATGCAGATAGCGGTTTAGATATTTCCATGTTCATACAGATTGCGGTGTAGATATATCCAAGGTTTATACAGATAGCGGTGAAGATGTATGCATGTTTACACGTATAGCAGTGTAGATATTTCCATGTTCATACAGATAGGGGTGTAGATATTTCCATGTTCATACAGATAGTGCTGTAGGTATTTCTATGTTCATACAGATAGCAGTGCAGCTATATCCATGTTCATACAGATAGCGGTGTAGATATTTCCATGTTCGTACAGATAGCGGTGTAGATATTTCCATGTTCATACAGATAGCGGTGCTTATATTTCCATGTTTATAAAGGTAGCGGTGTAGATATTTCCATGTTTATACAGATAGCGGTGTAGATATTTCCATGTTTATACAGATAGCGGTGTAGATATCTCCATCATAATACAGATGGCGGTGTAGATATTTATATGTTCATACAGATGGCGGTGCAGATATTTCCATGTTCATACAGATGGCGGTGTAGATATTTCCATGTTTATAAAGATAGGGGTGTAGTTATTTCCAAGTGTAAAGAGATAGCTTTGTAGATATTTCCATGTATATGCAGATAGCTGTGTAGATATTTCCATTTTCATGCAGATAGTGGTTTAGATATTTCCATGTTCAAACAGATAGCCTTGTAGATATTTCCCTGTTCATGCAGATAGTGGTGTAGATATTTCCATGTTTATACAGATAGCGGTTAAGATGTTTGCATGTTTACACAGATAGCGGTGTAGATATTTCCATGTTCATACAGAAAGCGGTGTAGATATTTCCATGTTCATCCAGATGGCTGTGTAGATATATCCATGTTCATCCAGATGGCGGTGAAGATATTTCCATTTTCATACAGATAGCGGTGTAGATATTTCCATGTTCATACAGATATTGGTGTAGATACTTCCATGTTCATACAGATAGCGGTGTAGATATTTCCATGTTCATGCAGATAGCGGTGTAGATATTTCCATGTTCATACAGATGGCTGTGTAGATATACCCATGTTCATACAGATGGCGGTGAAGATACTTCCATGTTCATACAGATAGCGGTGTAGCTATTTCCATATTCATACAGATAGCGGTGTACATATTTCCATGTTCATCCAGATGGCTGTGTAGACACATCCATGTTCATACAGATGGCAGTGGAGATAATTCCATGTTCATACAGATAGCGGTGTAGATATTTCCATGTTCAAACAGATAGTGGTGTAGATATTTCCATGTTCATACAGATAGAGGGGCTGATATTTCCATGTTCATACTGATAGTGGTGCTGATATTTCCATGTTTATACAGGTAGCGGTGTAGATATTTCCATGTTCATACAGATAGCGGTGTAGATATTTCCATGTTTATACAGATAGCTTTGAAGATGTATGCATGTTTACACAGATAGCGGTTTAGATATTTCCATGTTCAAACAGATAGCGGTGTAGATATTTCCATGTTCATACAGATAGCGGTGCTGATATTTCCATGTTTATACAGGTAGCGGTGTGGATATTTCCATGTTTATACAGATAGCGGTGTAGATATTTCCATTTTTATACAGATAGCGGTGTAGTTATTTCCAAGTTTATACAGATAGCGATGTAGATAACTCCATCTTAATACAGATGTCGGTGTAGATATTTCCATGTTCATCCAGATGGCTCTGTAGACATATCCATGTTCATACAGATGGCGGTGAAGATACTTCCATGTTCATACAGATAGCGGTGTAGATATTTCCATGCTCATACAGATATTGGTGTGGATATTTCCATGTTCATACAGATAGAGGGGCTGATATTTCCATGTTCATACAGATAGTGGTGCTGATATTTCCATGTCTATACAGGTAGCGGTGTAGATATTTCCATGTTTATACATATAGCGGTGTAGATATTTCCATGTTTATACAGATAGCGGTGAAGATATCTCCATCTTAATACAGTTGGCAGTGTAGATATTTATATGTTCCTACAGATTGCCGTGCAGATATTTCCATTTTCAAACAGATGGCAGTGTAGATATTTCCATGTTCATACAGAAAGCGGTGTAGTTATTTCCATGTGCAAAGAGATAGCTGTGTAGATATTTCCATGTATATGCAGATAGCAGTGTAGATATTTCCATTTTCATGCAGATAGCGGTTTAGATATTTCCATGTTCAAACAGATAGCGGTGTAGATATTTCCATGTTCATACATATAGTGGTGTAGATATTTCCATGTTTATACAGATAGCGGTGAAGATGTATGCATGTTTACACAGATAGCGGTGTAGATATTTCCATGTTACCACAGATAGCGGTGTAGATATTTCCATGTTCATCAAGATGGCTGTGTAGATATTTCCATCTTCATACAGATAGCGGTGTAGACATTTCCATGTTCATACAGATAGTGGTGTAGATATTTCCATGTTCATACAGATAGCGGTGTAGATATTTCCATGTTCATACAGATAGCGGTGTTGATATTTCCATGTTCGTACAGATAGCGGTGCTGATATTTCCATGTTTATACGGGTAGCGGTGCAGATATTTCCATGTTTATACAGATAGCGGTGTAGATATTTCCATGTTTATACAGAGAGAGGTGTAGATATTTCCAGGTTTATACAGATAGCGGTGTAGATACCTCCATCTTAATACAGATGGCGGTGTAGTTATTTATATGTTCATACAGATGCCGGTGTAGATATTTCCATGTTCATACAGATAGCGGTGTAGTTATTTCCATGTGCAAAGAGATAGCTATGTAGATATTTCCATGTATATGCAGATAGCTGTGTAGATATTTCCATTTTCATGCAGATAGCGGTTTAGATATTTCCATGTTCAAACAGATAGCGGTGTAGATATTTCCAGGTTCATACAGATAGCGGTGTAGATATTTCCATGTTTATACAGATAGCGGTGAAGATGTATGCAGGTTTACACAGATAGCGGTGTAGATATTTCCATGTTCATACAGATAGCAGTGTAGATATTTCCATGTTCATCCAGATGGCTGTGTAGATATATCCATGTTCATACAGATAGCGGTGTAGATATTTCCATGTTCATACAAATAGTGGTGTAGATATTTCCATGTTCATACAGATAGCGGTGTATCTATTTCCATGTTCATACAGATATCAGTGTAGATATTTCCATGTTCGTACAGATAGGGGTGTAGATATTTCCATGTTCATACAGATAGCGGTGCTGATATTTCCATGTTCATACAGATAGCGGTGTAGATATTTCCATGTTTATACAGATAGCGGTGTAGATATCTCCATCTTAAAACGGATGGCGGTGTAGATATTTATATGTTCATACAGATGGCGGTGTAGCTATTTCCATGTTCATACAGATAGCGGTGTAGCTATATCCATGTTCATGCAGATAGCGGTGTAGATATTTCCATGTTCATCCATATGGCTGAGTAGATATTTCCATGTTCATACAGATGGCGGTGAAGATATTTCCATGTTCATACAGATAGCGGTGTAGCTATTTCCATGTTCATACAGATTGCGGTGTAGATATTTCCATGTTCATAGAGATAGCGGTGTAGATATTTCCATGTTCATACAGATAGCGGTGCTGATATTTCCATGTTTATACAGGTAGCGGTGCAGATATTTCCATGTTTACACAGATAGTGGTGTAGATATTTCCATGTTTATACAGATAGAGGTGTAGATATTTCCAGGTTTATACAGATAGCGGTGTAGATATCTCCATCTTAATACAGATGGCGGTGTAGTTATTTATATGTTCATACAGATGGCGGTGCAGATATTTCCATGTTCATACAGATGGCGGTGTGGATATTTGCATGTTCATACAGATGGCGGTATAGCTATTTCCATGTTCATGGAGATAGCGGAGTAGATATTTTCATGTTCATCCAGATGGCTGTGTAGAGATATCCATGTTCATACAGATGGCGGTGAAGATATTTCCATGTTCATACAGATAGCGGTGCTGATATTTCCATGTTTGTACAGGTAGCGGTGTAGATATTTCCAGGTTTATACAGATAGCGGTGTAGACATTTCCATGTTTATACAGATAGCGGTGTAGATATTTCCATGTTTATACAGATATTGGTGTAGATATCTCCATCTTAATACAGATGGCGGTGTAGATATTTATATGTTCATACAGATGGCCGTGTAGATATTTCCATGTTCATACAGATGGCGCTGTAAGTATAACCATTTTCATACAGATAGCGGTGTAGTTATTTCCATGTGCAAAGAGATAGCTATGTAGATATTTCCATGTATATGCAGACAGCTGTGTAGATATTTCCATTTTCATGCAGATAGCGGTTTAGATATTTCCATGTTCAAACAGATAGCGGTGTAGATATTTCCATGTTCATACAGATAGCGGTGTAGATATTTCCATGTTCATACAGATAGCGGTGTAGATATTTCCATGTTTATACAGATAGCGGTGAAGATGTATGCAGGTTTACACAGATAGCGGTGTAGCTATTTCCGTGTTCATGCAGATAGCGGTGTAGATATTTCCATGTTCATCCATATGGCTGTGTAGATATATCCATGTTCATACAGATGGCGGTGAAGATATTTCCGTGTTCATACAGATAGCGGAGTAGATATTTCCATGTTCATACAGATAGCGGTGTAGATATTTCCATGTTCATACAGATAATGGTGTAGATATTTCCATCTTCATACAGATGGCGGTGTAGATATTTCCATGTTCATACAGAGAGCGGTGTAGTTATTTCCATGTTCATACAGATAGTGCTGTAGATATTTCCATATTCATACAGATAGCTGTGTAGCTATTTCCATGTTCATACATGTAGCGGTGTAGATATTTCCATGTTCAAACAGATAGCGGTGTAGATATTTCCATGTTCATACAGATAGCGGTGCTTTTATTTCCATGTTTATACAGGTAGCGGTGTAGATATTTCCATGTTCATACAGATAGCGGTGTATATATTTCCTTGTTTATACGGATAGCGGTGTAGATATTTCCATGTTCATCCAGATGGCTGTGTAGATATATCCATCTTCATACAGATGGTGGTGAAGATATTTTCATGTTCATACAGATAGCGGTGTAGATATTTCCATGTTCATACAGATATTGGTGTAGATATTTCCATGTTCATACAGATAGCGGTGTAGATATTTCCATGTTCATACAGATAGCGGTGTAGATATTTCCATGTTCATCCAGATGGCTGTGTAGACATATCCATGTTCATACAGATGGCGGTGAAGATAATTCCATGTTCATACAGTTAGCGGTGAAGATATATCCATGTTCATACACATAGTGGTGTAGATATATCCATGTTCATACAGATAGAGGGGCTGATATTTCCATGTTCATACAGATAGCGGTGCTGATATTTCCATGTTTATACAGGTAGCGGTGTAGATATTTAGATGTTTATACAGATAGCGGTGTAGATATTTCCATGTTTATACAGATAGCGGTGTAGATATCTCCATCTTAATACAGATGGCAGTGTAGATATTTATATGTACATACAGATGTCCGTGCAGTTATTTCCAGGTTCATACAGATGGCGGTGTAGATATTTCCATGTTCATACAGATAGCGGTGTAGTTATTTCCATGCGCAAAGAGATAGCTGTGTAGATATTTCCATGTATATGCAGATAGCAGTGTAGATATTTCCATTTTCATGCAGATAGCCGTTTAGATATTTCCATGTTCAAACAGATAGCGGTGTTGATATTTCCAGGTTTATACAGATAGCGGTGTAGATATCTCCATCTTAAAACGGATGGCGGTGTAGATATTTATATGTTCATACAGATGGCGGTGCAGATATTTCCAAGTTCATACAGATGGCGGTGTAGCTATTTCCATATTCATACAGATAGCGGTGTAGCTATATCCATGTTCATGCAGATAGCGGTGTAGATATTTCCATGTTCATCCATGTGGCTGAGTAGATATTTCCATGTTCATACAGATGGCGGTGGAGATATTTCCATGTTCATACAGATAGCGGTGTAGATATTTCCATGTTCATACAGATAGTGGTGTAGATATTTCCATGTTCATACAGATAGCGGTGTAGCTATTTCCATGTTCAAGCAGATAGCGGTGTAGATATTTCCATGTTCATCCATATGGCTGTGTAGATATTTCCATTTTTATACAGATAGCGGTGTAGATATTTCCAAGTTTATACAGATAGCGGTGTAGATATCTCCATTTTAATACAGTTGGCGGTGGAGATATTTATATGTTCATACAGATGGCGGTGCAGATATTTCCATGTTCATACAGATAGCGGTGAAGGTATTTCCATGTTCATCCAGATGGCTGTGTAGATATATCCATGTTCATACAGATGGCGGTGAAGATATTTCCATGCTCATACAGATAGCAGTGTAGATATTTCCATGTTCATACAGATAGTGGTGTAGATATTTCCATGTTCATACAGATAGAGGGGCTGATATTTCCATGTTCATGCAGATAGCGGTGCTGATATTTCCATGTTTATACAGGTAGCGGTGTAGATATTTCCATGTTTATAAAGATAGCGGTGCTGATATTTCCATGTTTATACAGGTAGCGGTGTAGATATTTCCATGTTCATACAGATAGCGGTGTAGATATTTATATGTTCATACAGATGGCCGTGCAGATATTTCCATGTTCATACAGATGGCGGTGTAGATATTTCCATGTTCCTACAGATAGCGGTGTAGTTATTTCCATGTGTAAAGAGATAGCTGTGTAGATTTTTAAATGTATATGCAGATAGCAGTGTAGATATTTCCATTTTCATGCAGATAGCGGTGTAGATATTTCCATGTTCAAACAGATAGCGGTGTAGGTATTTCCATGTTCATACAGATAGCGGTGTAGATATTTCCATGTTTATACAGATAGCGGTGAAGAAGTATGCATGTTTACACAGATAGCTGTGTAGCTATTTCCATGTTCATACAGATAGTGGTGTAGATATTTCCATGTTCGTACAGATAGCGGTGTAGCTATTTCCACGTTCATGCAGATAGCGGTGTAGATATTTCCATGTTCGTACAGATAGCGGTGTAGATATTTCCATGTTCATACAGATAGCTGTGCTGATATTTCCATGTTTATACAGGTAGCGGTGTGGATATTTCCATGTTTATACAGATAGCAGTGTAGATATTTCCATTTTTATACAGATAGCGGTGTAGATATTTCCAAGTTTATACAGATAGCGGTGTAGATATCTCCATCTTAATACAGATGGCGGTGTAGATATTTATATGTTCATACAGATGGCGGTGCAGATATTTCCAAGTTCATACAGATGGCGGTGTAGCTATTTCCATGTTCATACAGATAGCGGTGTAGCAATTTCCATGTTCATGCAGATAGCGGTGTAGATGTTTCCATGTTCATCCATATGGCTGTGTAGATATATCCATGTTCATACAGATAGCAGTGTAGATATTTCCATGTTCATCCAGACGGCTGTGTAGACATATCCATGTTCATACAGATGGCGGTGAAGATAACTCCATGTTCATACAGTTAGCAGTGAAGATATTTCCATGTTCATACAGATAGTGGTGTAGATATTTCCATGTTCATACAGATAGCGGTGTAGATATTTCCATGTTTATACAGATAGCGGTGTAGATATTTCCAAGTTTATACAGATAGCGGTGTAGATATCTCCATCTTAATACAGATGGCGGAGTAGTTATTTATATGTTCATACAGATGGCGGTGCAGATATTTCCATGTTTATAGAGATAGTGGTGTAGTTATTTCCATGTGTAAAGAGATAGCTGTGTAGATATTTCCATGTTCATACAGATAGTCTTGTAGATATTTCCATGTTCATACAGATAGTGGTGTAGCTATTTCCATGTTCATCCAGATGGCTGTGTACACATATCCATGTTCACACAGATGGTGGTGAAGATAATTCCATGTTCATACAGATAGCGGTATAGATATTTCCATGTTCATACAGATAGTGGTGTAGATATTTCCATGTGTAAAGAGATAGCTTTGCAGATGTTTCCATGTATATGCAGATAGCTGTGTAGATATTTCCATTTTCATGCAGATAGCGGTGTAGATATTTCCATGTTCAAACAGATAGCGGTGTAGATATTTCCATGTTCATACAGATAGCGGTGTAGATATTTCCATGTTTATGCAGATAGCGGTGAAGATGTTTGCATGTTTACACAGATAGCGGTGTAGATATTTCCATGTTCATACAGATAGCGGTGTAGATATTTCCAGGTTCATCCAGATGGGTGTGTAGATATATCCATGTTCATACAGATGGCGGTGAAGATATTTCCATGTTGGTACAGATAGCGGTGTAGATATTTCCATGTTCATACAGATAGTGGTGTAGATATTTCCATGTTCATAGAGATAGAGGGGCTGATATTTCCATGTTCATACAGATAGCGGTGCTGATATTTCCACGTTTATACAGGTAGCGGTGTAGATATTTCCACGTTTATACAGATAGCGGTGTAGATATTTCCATGTTTATACAGATAGCGGTGTAGATATCTCCATCTTAATACAGATGGCGGTGTAGGTATTTATATGTTCATACAGATGGCCGTGCAGATATTTCCATGTTCATACAGATGGCAGTGTAAATATTTCCATGTTCATACAGATAGCGGTGTAGATATTTCCATGAGTAAAGAGATAGCGGTGTAGATATTACCATGTATATGCAGATAGCTGTGTATATATTTCCATTTTCATGCAGATATCGGTTTAGATATTTCCATGTTCAAACAGATAGCGGTGTAGATATTTCCATGTTCATACAGATAGTGGTGTAGATATTTCCATGTTTATACAGATAGCGGTGAAGAAGTATGCATGTTTACACAGATAGCGGTGTAGCTATTTCCATGTTCATACAGATAGTGGTATAGATATATCCATGTTCATACAGATAGCGGTGTAGCTATTTCCATGTTCATACAGATAGCGGTGTAGATATGTCCATGTTCGTACAGATAGCGGTGTAGATATTTCCATGTTCATACAGATAGCGGTGCTGATATTTCCATGTTTATACAGGTAGCGGTGTGGATATTTCCATGTTTATACAGATAGTGGTGTAGATATTTCCATTTTTATACGATAGCGGTGTAGATATTTCCAAGTTTATACAGATAGCAGTGTAGATATCTCCATCTTAATACAGATGGCGGTGTAGTTATTTATATGTTCATACAGATGGCGGTGCAGATATTTACATGTTTATAGAGATAGTGGTGTAGATATTTCCATGTGTAAAGTGATAGCTGTGTAGATATTTCCATGTTCATACAGATAGTCTTGTAGATATTTCCATGTTCATACAGATAGTGGTGTAGCTATTTCCATGTTCATCCAGATGGCTGTGTACACATATCCATGTTCACACAGATGGTGGTGAAGATAATTCCATGTTCATACAGATAGCGGTATAGATATTTCCATGTTCATACAGATAGTGGTGTAGATATTTCCATGTGTAAAGAGATAGCTTTGCAGATGTTTCCATGTATATGCAGATAGCTGTGTAGATATTTCCATTTTCATGCAGATAGCGGTGTAGATATTTCCATGTTCAAACAGATAGCGGTGTAGATATTTCCATGTTCATACAGATAGCGGTGTAGATATTTCCATGTTTATGCAGATAGCGGTGAAGATGTTTGCATGTTTACACAGATAGCGGTGTAGATATTTCCATGTTCATACAGAAAGCGGTGTAGATATTTCCAGGTTCATCCAAATGGGTGTGTAGATATATCCATGTTCATACAGATGGCGGTGAAGATATTTCCATGTTGGTACAGATAGCGGTGTAGATATTTCCATGTTCATACAGATAGTGGTGTAGATATTTCCATGTTCATAGAGATAGAGGGGCTGATATTTCCATGTTCATACAGATAGCGGTGCTGATATTTCCACGTTTATACAGGTAGCGGTGTAGATATTTCCACGTTTATACAGATAGCGGTGTAGATATTTCCATGTTTATACAGATATCGGTGTAGATATCTCCATCTTAATACAGATGGCGGTGTAGGTATTTATATGTTCATACAGATGGCCGTGCAGATATTTCCATGTTCATACAGATGGCAGTGTAAATATTTCCATGTTCATACAGATAGCGGTGTAGATATTTCCATGAGTAAAGAGATAGCGGTGTAGATATTACCATGTATATGCAGATAGCTGTGTATATATTTCCATTTTCATGCAGATATCGGTTTAGATATTTCCATGTTCAAACAGATAGCGGTGTAGATATTTCCATGTTCATACAGATAGTGGTGTAGATATTTCCATGTTTATACAGATAGCGGTGAAGAAGTATGCATGTTTACACAGATAGCGGTGTAGCTATTTCCATGTTCATACAGATAGTGGTGTAGATATTTCCATGTTCATACAGATAGCGGTGTAGCTATTTCCATGTTCATACAGATAGCGGTGTAGATATGTCCATGTTCGTACAGATAGCGGTGTAGATATTTCCATGTTCATACAGATTGCGGTGCTGATATTTCCATGTTTATACAGGTAGCGGTGTGGATATTTCCATGTTTATACAGATAGTGGTGTAGATATTTCCATTTTTATACGATAGCGGTGTAGATATTTCCAAGTTTATACAGATAGCAGTGTAGATATCTCCATCTTAATACAGACGGCGGTGTAGATATTTATATGTTCATACAGATGGCGGTGCAGATATTTCCATGTTCATACAGATGGCGGTGTAGCAATTTCCATGTTCATATAGATAGCGGTGTAGCTATTTCCATGTTCATGCAGATAGCGGTGTAGATATTTCCATGTTTATCCATATGACTGTGTAGATTTATCCATGTTCATAGAGATGGCGGTGAAGATATTTCCATGTTCATACAGATAGCTGTGTAGATATTTCCATGTTCATACAGATAGTGGTGTAGATATTTCCATGCTCATACAGATAGCGGTGTAGCTATTTCCATGTTCATCCAGATGGCTGTGTAGACATATCCATGTTCATACAGATGGCGGTGAAGATATTTCCATGTTCATACAGATAGCGGTGTAGATATTTCCATGTTCATGTAGATGGCTGTGTAGATATATCCATGTTCATACAGATGGCGAAGATATTTCCATGTTCATACAGATAGCCGTGTAGATATTTCCATGTTCATACAGATAGCGGTGTAGATATTTCCATGTTCATACTGATAGCGGTGCTGATATTTCCATGTTTATACAGGTAGCGGTGTAGATATTTCAATGTCTATACAGATAGCGGTGTAGATATTTCCATGTTTATACAGATAGCGGTGTAGATATTTCCATGTTTATACAGATAGCATTGTAGATATCTCCTTCTTAATACTGATGTCGGTGTAAATATTTATATGTTCATACAGATGGAGGTGCAGATATTTCCATGTTCGTACAGATGGCGGTGTAGATATTTCCATGTTCATATAGATGGCTGTGTAGATATATCAATGTTCATACAGATGGCGAAGATATTTCCATGTTCATACAGATAGCGGTGTAGATATTTCCATGTTCATACAGATAGCGGTGTAGATATTTCCATGTTCAAACAGATAGCGGTGTAGATATATCCATGTTCATACAGATAGCGGTGTAGATATTTCCATGTTCATACAGATAGCGGTGTAGATATTTCCATGTTCGTACAGATAGCAGTGAAGATGCTTGCATGTTTGCACAGATAGCGGTGTAGATATTTCCATGTTCATCCAGATGGCTGTGTAGATATATCCATGTTCATACAGGTAGCGGTGTAGCTATTTCCACGTTCATACAGATAGCGGTGTAGATATTTCCATGTTTATACAGATAGCGGTGAAGATGTATGCATGTTTACACAGATAGCGGTGTAGATATTTCCAGGTTAATACATATAGCGGTGTAGATATTACCATGTTCATCCAGATGGCTGTGTAGATATATCCATGTTCATACATATAGTTGTGTAGATATTTCCATGTTCATACAGATAGTGGTGTAGATATTTCCATGCTCATACAGATAGCGGTGTAGCTATTTCCATGTTCATACAGATAGCGGTGTAGATATTTCCATGTTCATGGAGATAGCGGTTTAGATATTTCCATGTTCATACAGATAGCGGTGCTCATATTTCCAAGTTTATACAGATAGCGGTGAAGATATCTCCATCTTAATACAGATGGCGGTGCAGATATTTACATGTTCATACAGATGGCGGTGCAGTTATTTCCATGTTCATACAGATGGCGGTGTAGATATTTCCATGTTTATAGAGATAGCGGTTTAGTTATTTCCATGTGTATAGAGATAGCTTTGTAGATATTTCCATGTATATGCAGATAGTTGTGTAGATATATCTATTTTCATGCAGATAGCGGTTTAGATATTTCCATGTTCAAACAGATAGAGGTGTAGATATTTCCATGTTCATACAGATAGCGGTGTAGATATTTCCATGTTTATACAGATAGCGGTGAAGATGTATGCATGTTTAGACAGATAGCGGTGTAGATATTTCCATGTTCATACAGATCGCAGTGTAGATATTTCCATGTTCATCCAGATGGCTGTGTAGACATATCCATGTTAATACAGATGGCGGTGAAGATATTTCCATGTTCATACAGATAGCGGTGTAGATATTTCCATCTTCATTCAGATAGCGGTGTAGATATTTCCATGTTCATCCGGATGGCTCTGTAGATATATCCATGTTCATACAGATGGCGGTGAAGATATTTCCATCTTCATACAGATAGCGGTGTAGATATTTCCATGTTCATACAGATAGCGGTGTAGATATTTCCATGTTCATACAGATAGCGGTGTAGCTATTTCCATGTTCATAAAGATAGTGGTGTAGATATTTCCATGTTCATCCAGATGGCTGTGTAGATATATCCATGTTCATACAGATGGCGGTGAAGATATTTCCATGTTCATACAGAAAGCGGTGTAGAGATTTCCATGTTCATACAGATAGCGGTGTAGATATTTCCATGTTCATACAGATAGCGGTGTAGCTATTTCCAAGTTGATACAGATAGCGGTGTAGATATTTCCATGTTCATACAGATAGCGGTGTAGATATTTCCATGTTCATACAGATAGCGGTGTAGATATTTCCAGGTTTATACAGATAGCTGTGTAGATATTTCCAGGTTTATACAGATATCGGTGTAGATATCTCCATCTTAATACAGATGGCGGTGTAGATATTTATATGTTCATACAGATGGCGGTGCAGATGTTTCCATGTTCATACAGATGGCGGTGTAGGTATTTCCATGTTTATAGAGATAGCGGTGTAGTTATTTCCATGTGTAAAGAGATAGCTTTGTAGATATTTCCATGTATATGCAGATAGCTGTGTAGATATTTCCATTTTCATGCAGATAGCAGTGTAGATATTTCCATGTTCAAACAGATAGCGGTGTAGATATTTCCATGTTCATACAGATAACGGTGTAGATATTTCCATGTTTATACAGATAGTGGTGAAGATGTATGCATGTTTACACAGATAGCAGTGTAGCTATTTCCATGTTCATAAAGATAGCGGTGTAGATATTTCCATGTTCATCCAGATGGCTGTGTAGATATATCCATGTTCATACAGATGGCGGAGAAGATATTTCCATGTTCATACAGATAGCTGTGTAGATATTTCCATGTTCATACAGATAGTGGTGTAGATATTTCCATGTTCATACAGATAGCGGTGTAGGTATTTCCATGTTCATACATATAGCGGTGTAGATATTTCCATGTTCATCCAGATGGCTGTGTAGATATATCCATGTTCATACAGATGGTGGTGAAGATATTTCCATGTTCATACAGATAGCGGTGTAGATATTTCCATGTTCATACAGATAGCTGTGTAGATATTTCCATGTTCATACAGATAGCGGTGTAGGTATTTCCATGTTTATACAGATAGCGGTGTAGATATCTCCATCTTAATACAGATGGCCGTGTAGATATTTATATGTTCATGCAGATGGCGATGCAGGTATTTCCATGTTCTTACAGATGGCAGTGTAGATATTTCCATGTTCATACAGATAGCGGTGTAGTTATTTCCATGTGTAAAGAGATAGCTGTGTAGCTATTTCCATGTATATGCAGATAGCTCTGTAGATATTTCCATTTTCATGCAGATAGCGGTGTAGATATTTCCATGTTCATACAGATAGCGGTGTAGATATTTCCATGTTTATACAGATAGCGGTGAAGATGTATGCATGTTTACACAGATAGCGGTGTAGATATTTCCATGTTCATACAGATAGCGGTGTTGATATTTCCATGTTCATCCAGATGGCTGTGTAGATATATCGATGTTCATACAGATAGCAGTGTGGATATTTCCATGTTCATACGGACGGCTTTGTAGATATATCCATGTTCATACAGATAGCGGTGTAGATATTTCCATGTTCATACAGATAGTGGTGTAGATATTTC
Organism: Gorilla gorilla gorilla; assembly: GCF_029281585.2. Taxonomy (NCBI): domain Eukaryota; kingdom Metazoa; phylum Chordata; class Mammalia; order Primates; family Hominidae; genus Gorilla; species Gorilla gorilla. The sequence goes on along the minus strand of NC_073233.2, from coordinate 3,826,287 downwards.
CGTGTTCATACAGATAGCGGTGTAGATATTTCCATGTTCATACAGACAGCGGTGTAGGTATTTCCATGTTCATACAGATAGCGGTGCTGATATTTCCATGTTTATACCGGTAGCGGTGTAGATATTTCCATGTTTATACAGATAGCGGTGTAGATATTTCCATGTTTATACGCATAGCGGTGTAGATATTTCCAGGTTTATACAGATAGCGGTGTAGATATCTCCATCTTAATATAGATGGCGGTGTAGATATTTATATGTTCATACAGATGGCGGTGCAGATATTTCCATGTTCATACAGATGGCGGTGTAGATATTTCCATGTTTATAGAGATAGCGGTGTAGTTATTTCCATGTGTAAAGAGATAGCTTTGTAGACATTTCCATGTATATGCCCATAGCTGTGTAGATATTTCCATTTTCATGCAGATAGCGGAGTAGATATTTCCATGTTCAAACAGATAGTGGTGTAGATATTTCCATGTTCATAGAGATAGCGGTGTAGATATTTCCATTTTTATACAGATAGCGGTGAAGATGTATGCGTGTTTACACAGATAGCGGTGTATATATTTCCATGTTCATACAGATAGCCGTGTAGATATTTCCATGTTCATCCATATGGCTGTGTAGATATATCCATGTTCATACAGATGACGGTGAAGATATTTCCATGTTCATACAGATAGCGGTGTAGCTATTTCCATGTTCATACAGATAGCGGTGTAGATATTTCCATGTTCATAGAGATAGCGGTGTAGATATTTCCATGTTCATACAGATAGCGGTGCTGATATTTCCATGTTTATACAGGTAGCGGTGTAGATATTTCCATGTTTATACTGATAGCGGTGTAGATATTTCCATGTTTATACAGATAGCGGTGTAGGTATTTCGAAGTTTATACAGATAGCGGTGAAGATATATCCATCTTAATACAGATGGTGGTGTAGGCAATTATATGTTCATACAGATGGCGGTGCAGATATTTCCATGTTCTTACAGATGGCGGTGTAGATATTTCCATATTTATAGAGATAGCGGTGTAGTTATTTCCATGTGTAAAGAGATAGCTTTGTAGATATTTCCATGTATATGCAGATAGCTGTGTAGATATTTCTATTTTCATGCAGATAGCGGTTCAGATATTCCATGTTCATGCAGATAGCGGTGTAGATATTTCCATGTTTATACAGATAGCGGTGAAGGTGTATGCAAGTTTACACAGATAGCGGTGTAGATATTTCCATGTTCATACAGATCGCGGTGTAGATATTTCCATGTTCATCCAGATGGCTGTGTAGACATATCCATGTTCATACAGATGGCGGTGAAGATATTTCCATGTTCATACAGAGAGCGGTGTAGATATTTCCATGTTCATACAGATAGCAGTGTAGATATTTCCTTGTTCATACAGATGGCTGTGTAGATATATCCATTTTCATACAGATGGCGTTGAAGATATTTCCATGTTCATACAGATAGCGGTGTAGATATTTCCATGTTCATACAGATAGCGGTGTAGATATTTCCATGTTCATACAGATTGCGGTGTAGATATTTCCATGTTCATACCGATAGCGGTGCTGATATGTCCATGTTAATACAGGTAGCAGTGTAGATATTTCCATGTTTATACAGATAGCGGTGTAGATATTTCTATGTTTATACAGATAGCGGTGTAGATATTTCCATGTTTATACAGATAGCGGTGTAGATATCTCCTTCTTAATACAGATGGCGGTGAAGATATCTATATGTTCATACAGATGGCGGTGCAGATATTTCCATGTTCATACAGATGGCGGTGTAGATATTTCCATGTTTATAGAGATAGCGGTGTAGTTATTTCCATGTGTAAAGAGATAGCTGTGTAGATATTTCCATGTATATGCAGAGAGCTGTGTAGATATTTCCATTTTCATGCAGACAGCGGTGTAGATATTTCCATGTTCAAACAGATAGCGGTGTAGATATTTCCATGTTCATACAGATAGCGGTGTAGATATTTCCATGTTCATACAAATAGCGGTGTGGATATTTCCATGTTCATACAGATAGCGGTGTAGATATTTCCATGTTCATGCAGATAGCGGTGTAGATATTTCCACGTTCATCCAGATTTCCGTGTAGATATATCCATGTTCATACAGATGACGGTGAAGATATTTCCATGTTCATACAGATAGCGGTGTAGCTATTTCCATGTTCATACAGATAGCGGTGTAGATATTTCCATGTTCATAGAGATAGCGGTGTAGATATTTCCATGTTCATACAGATAGCGGTGCTGATATTTCCATGTTTATACAGGTAGCGGTGTAGATATTTCCATGTTTATACTGATAGCGGTGTAGATATTTCCATGTTTATACAGATAGCGGTGTAGGTATTTCGAAGTTTATACAGATAGCGGTGAAGATATATCCATCTTAATACAGATGGTGGTGTAGGCAATTATATGTTCATACAGATGGCGGTGCAGATATTTCCATGTTCTTACAGATGGCGGTGTAGATATTTCCATATTTATAGAGATAGCGGTGTAGTTATTTCCATGTGTAAAGAGATAGCTTTGTAGATATTTCCATGTATATGCAGATAGCTGTGTAGATATTTCTATTTTCATGCAGATAGCGGTTCAGATATTCCATGTTCATGCAGATAGCGGTGTAGATATTTCCATGTTTATACAGATAGCGGTGAAGGTGTATGCAAGTTTACACAGATAGCGGTGTAGATATTTCCATGTTCATACAGATCGCGGTGTAGATATTTCCATGTTCATCCAGATGGCTGTGTAGACATATCCATGTTCATACAGATGGCGGTGAAGATATTTCCATGTTCATACAGAGAGCGGTGTAGATATTTCCATGTTCATACAGATAGCAGTGTAGATATTTCCTTGTTCATACAGATGGCTGTGTAGATATATCCATTTTCATACAGATGGCGTTGAAGATATTTCCATGTTCATTCAGATAGCGGTGTAGATATTTCCATGTTCATACAGATAGCGGTGTAGATATTTCCATGTTCATACCGATAGCGGTGCTGATATGTCCATGTTTATACAGGTAGCAGTGTAGATATTTCCATGTTTATACAGATAGCGGTGTAGATATTTCTATGTTTATACAGATAGCGGTGTAGATATTTCCATGTTTATACAGATAGCGGTGTAGATATCTCCTTCTTAATACAGATGGCGGTGAAGATATCTATATGTTCATACAGATGGCGGTGCAGATATTTCCATGTTCATACAGATGGCGGTGTAGATATTTCCATGTTTATAGAGATAGCGGTGTAGTTATTTCCATGTGTAAAGAGATAGCTGTGTAGATATTTCCATGTATATGCAGAGAGCTGTGTAGATATTTCCATTTTCATGCAGACAGCGGTGTAGATATTTCCATGTTCAAACAGATAGCGGTGTAGATATTTCCATGTTCATACAGATAGCGGTGTAGATATTTCCATGTTCATACAAATAGCGGTGTGGATATTTCCATGTTCATACAGATAGCGGTGTAGATATTTCCATGTTCATGCAGATAGCGGTGTAGATATTTCCACGTTCATCCAGATTTCCGTGTAGATATATCCATGTTCATACAGATGGCGGTGAAGATATTTCCATGTTCATACGGATAGCGGTGTAGATATTTCCATGTTCATACAGATAGCAGTGAAGATATTTCCATGTTCATACGGATAGCGGTGAAGATATTTCCATGTTCATACAGATAGCAGTGTAGATATTTCCATGCTCATACAGATAGAGGGGCTGATATTTCCATGTTCATATAGATAGCGGTGCTGATATTTCCATGTTTATACAGGTAGCAGTGTAGATATTTCCATGTTTATACAGGTAGCGGTGTAGATATTTCCATGTTCATACAGATAGCGGTGTAGATATTTCCATGTTCATACAGATAGCGGAGTAGATATCTCCATCTTAATACAGATGGCCGTGTAGTTATTTATATGTTCATACAGATGGCGGTGCAGATATTTCCATATTCATACAGATGGCGGTGTAGATATTTCCATGTTCATACAGATAGCGGTGTAGTTATTTCCATGTGTAAAGAGATAGCTGTGTAGATATTTCCATGTATTTGTAGATTGCTCTCTAGATATTTCCATTTTCATGCAGATAGCAGTGTAGATATTTCCATGTTCGAACAGATAGCGGTGTAGATATTTCCATGTTCACACAGATACCGGTGTAGATATTTCCATGCTTATACAGATAGCGGTGAAGATGTATGCATATTTACACAGATAGCGGTGTAGATATTTCCATGTTCATACAGTTAGCGGTGTAGATATTTCCATGTTCATCCAGATGCCTGTGTAGATATATCCATGTTCATAGAGATAGATGTGTAGATATTTCCATGTTCATACAGGTAGTGGTGTAGATATTTCCATGTTCATACAGATAGCGGTGTAGCTATTTCCATGTTCATACCGATAGCGGTGTAGAAATTTCCATGTTCATAGAGATAGCGGTGTAGATATTTCCATGTTCATACAGATAACGGTGCTGATATTTAAATGTTTATACAGGTAGCGGTGTAGATATCTCCATCTTAATATAGATGGCGGTGTAGATATTTATATGTTCATACAGATGGCGGTGCAGATATTTCCATGTTCATACAGATGGCGGTGTAGGTATTTCCATGTTTGTAGAGATAGCGGTGTAGTTATTTCCATGTGTAAAGAGATAGCTTTGTAGATATTTCCATGTATATGCAGATAGCTGTGAAGGTATTTCTAGTCTCATGCAGATAGCGGTTCAGATATTTCCATGTTCATACAGATAGCGGTGTAGATATTTCCATGTTTATACAGATAGCAGTGAAGGTGTATGCATGTTTACACAGATAGCAGTGTAGTTATTTCCATGTTCATACAGATCACGGTGTAGATATTTCCATGTTCATGGAGATAGCGGTGTAGATATTTCCATGTTCATTCAGATAGAGGGGCTGATATTTCCATGTTCATGCAGATAGCGGTGCTGATATTTCCATGTTAATACAGGTAGCGGTGTAGATATTTCCATGTTTATACAGATAGCAGTGTAGATATTTCCATGTTTATACAGATAGCGGTGTAGATATTTCCAAGTTTATACAGATAGCGGTGTAGATATCTCCATCTTAATACAGATGGCAGTGTAGATATTTATATGTTCATACAGATGGCGGTGCAGATATTTCCATGTTCATACAGATAGCGTTGTAGATATTTCCATGTTCATACAGATAGCGGTGTAGATATTTCCATGTTCATATAGATGGCTGTGTAGATATATCCATGTTCATACAGATTGCGAAGATATTTCCATGTTCATACAGATAGCGGTGTAGATATTTCCATGTTCATACAGATAGCGGTGTAGATATTTCCATGTTCATACTGATAGCGGTGCTGATATTTCCATGTTTATACAGGTAGCGGTGTAGATATTTCAATGTTTATACAGATAGCGGTGTAGATATTTCCATGTTTATACAGATAGCGGTGTAGATATCTCCATCTTAATAGAGATGGCGGTGTAGATATTTATATGTCCATACAGATGGCGGTGCAGATATTTCCATGTTCATACAGATGGCGGTGTAGATATTTCCATGTTCATACAGATAGCGGTGTAGTTATTTCCATGTGTAAAGAGATAGCTGTGTAGATATTTCCATGTATATGCAGATAGCTCTGTAGATATTTCCATTTTCTTGCTGATAGCGGTTTAGATATTTCCATGTTCAAACAGATGGCGGTGTAGATATATCCATGTTCATACAGATAGCGGTGTAGATATTTCCATGCTTATACAGATTGCGGTGAAGATGTATGCATGTTTACACAGATAGCGGTGTAGATATTTCCATGTTCATGCAGATAGCGGTGTAGATATTTCCACGTTCATCCAGATGGCTGTGTAGATATATCCATGTTCATACAGATGGCAGTGAAGATATTTCCATGTTCATATGGATAGCGGTGTAGATATTTCTATGTTCATACAGATAGCAGTGTAGATATTTCCATGCTCATACAGATAGAGGGGCTGATATTTCCATGTTCCTATAGATAGCGGAGCTGATATTTCCATGTTTATACTGGTAGCAGTGTAGATATTTAAATGTTTATACAGGTAGCGGTGTAGATATTTCCATGTTCATACAGATATCGGTGTAGATATTTCCATGTTCAAAGAGATAGCGTTGTAGATATTTCTATGTTCATCCAGATGGCTGTGTAGATATATCCATGTTCATAGAGATAGAGGTGTAGATATTTCCATGTTCATACAGGTAGTGGTGTAGAGATTTCCATGTTCATACAGATAGCGGTGTAGCTATTTCCATGTTCTTACCGATAGCGGTGTAGAAATTTCCATGTTCATAGAGATAGCGGTGTAGATATTTCCATGTTCATACAGATAGCGGTGCTGATATTTAAATGTTTATACAGGTAGCGGTGCAGGTATTTCCATGTTTATACAGATAGCGGTGTAGATATTTCCAAGTTTATACAGATAGCGGTGTAGATATCTCCATCTTAATACAGATGGCAGTGTAGATATTTATATGTTCATACAGATGGCGGTGCAGATATTTCCATGTTCATACAGATAGCGGTGTAGATATTTCCATGTTCATACAGATAGCGGTGTAGATATTTCCATGTTCATATAGATGGCTGTGTAGATATATCCATGTTCATACAGATTGCGAAGATATTTCCATGTTCATACAGATAGCGGTGTAGATATTTCCATGTTCATACAGATAGCGGTGTAGATATTTCCATGTTCATACTGATAGCGGTGCTGATATTTCCATGTTTATACAGGTAGCGGTGTAGATATTTCAATGTTTATACAGATAGCGGTGTAGATATTTCCATGTTTATACAGATAGCGGTGTAGATATTTCCATGTTTATACAGATAGCTGTGTAGATATCTCCTTCTTAATACAGATGGCGGTGTAAATATTTATATGTTCCTACAGATGGCGGTGTAGATATTTCCATGTTCATACAGATAGCGGTGTAGTTATTTCCACGTGTAAAGAGATAGCTGTGTAGATATTTCCATGTATATGCAGATAGCTGTGTAGATATTTCCATTTTCATGCAGATAGCGGTGTAGATATTTCCATGTTCGTACAGATGGCAGTGAAGATGCATGCATGTTTACACAGATAGCGGTGTAGATATTTCCATGTTCATCCAGATGGCTGTGTAGATATATCCATGTTCATACAGATAGCGGTGTAGATATTTCCATGTTCATACAGATAGCGGTGTAGCTTTTCCATGTTCATACAGATAGCGGTGTAGATATTTCCATGTTTATACAGATAGCGGTGAAGATGTATGCATGTATACAGAGATAGCGGTGTAGCTATTTCCAGGTTCATACATATAGCGGTGTAGATATTTCCATGTTCATCCAGATGGCTGTTTAGATATATCCATGTTCATACAGATAGCTGTGTAGATATTTCCATGTTCATACAGATAGTGGTGTAGTTATTTCCATGCTCATACAGATAGCGGTGTAGCTATTTCCATGTTCATACAGATAGCGGTGTAGATATTTCCATGTTCATGGAGATAGCGATTTAGATATTTCCATGTTCATACAGATAGCGGTGCTGATATTTCCAAGTTTATACATATAGCGGTGAAGATATCTCCATCTTAATACAGATTGCGGTGTAGATATTTATATGTTCATACAGATGGCGGTGCAGTTATTTCCATGTTCATACAGATGGCGGTGTAGATATTTCCATGTTCATACAGATAGCGGTGTAGCTATTTCCATGTTCATAAAGATAGTGGTGTAGATATTTCCATGTTCATCCAGATGGCTGTGTAGATATATCCATGTTCATACAGATGGCGGTGAAGATATTTCCATGTTCATACAGATAGCGGTGTAGAGATTTCCATGTTCATACAGATAGCGGTGTAGATATTTCCATGTTCATACAGATAGCGGTGTAGCTATTTCCATGTTCATACAGATAGCGGTGTAGATAATTCCATGTTCATACAGGTAGCGGTGTAGATATTTCCATGTTCATACAGATAGCGGTGTAGATATTTCCATGTTTATACAGATAGCGGTGTAGATATTTCCATGTTTATACAGATAGCGGTGTAGATATCTCCATCTTAATACAGATGGCCGTGTAGATATTTATATGTTCATACAGATGGCGATGCAGGTATTTCCATGTTCATACAGATGGCAGTGTAGATATTTCCATGTTCATACAGATAGCGGTGTAGTGATTTCCATGTGTAAAGAGATAGCTGTGTAGCTATTTCCATGTATATGCAGATAGCTCTGTAGATATTTCCATTTTCATGCAGATAGCGGTGTAGATATTTCCATGTTCATACAGATAGCGGTGTAGATATTTCCATGTTTATACAGATAGCGGTGAAGATGTATGCATGTTTACACAGATAGCGGTGTAGATATTTCCATGTTCATCCAGATGGCTGTGTAGATATATCCATGTTCATACAGATAGCATTGTGGATATTTCCATGTTCATACGGACGGCTTTGTAGATATATCCATGTTCATACAGATAGCTGTGTAGATATTTCCATGTTCATCCATATGGCTGTGTAGATATATCCATGTTCATACAGATGACGGTGAAGATATTTCCATGTTCATACAGATAGCGGTGTAGCTATTTCCATGTTCATACAGATAGCGGTGTAGATATTTCCATGTTCATAGAGATAGCGGTGTAGATATTTCCATGTTCATACAGATTGCAGTGCTGATATTTCCATGTTTATACAGGTAGCGGTGTAGATATTTCCTTGTTTATACTGATAGCGGTGTAGATATTTCCATGTTTATACAGATAGCGGTGTAGATATTTCGAAGTTTATACAGATAGCGGTGAATATATATCCATCTTAATACAGATGGTGGTGTAGGCAATTATATGTTCATACAGATGGCGGTGCAGATATTTCCATGTTCTTACAGATGGCGGTGTAGATATTTCCATGTTTATAGAGATAGCGGTGTAGTTATTTCCATGTGTAAAGAGATAGCTTTGTAGATATTTCCATGTATATGCAGATAGCTGTGTAGATATTTCTATTTTCATGCAGATAGCGGTTCAGATATTTCCATGTTTATACAGATAGCGGTGAAGGTGTATGCAAGTTTTCACAGATAGCGGTGTAGATATTTCCATGTTCATACAGATCGTGGTGTAGATATTTCCATGTTCATCCAGATGTCTGTGTAGTCATATCAATGTTCATACAGATGGCGGTGAAGATATTTCCATGTTCATACAGAGAGCGGTGTAGATTTTTCCATGTTCATACAGATAGCGGTGTAGATATTTCCATGTTCATACAGATGGCTGTGTAGATATATCCATGTTCATACAGATGGCGTTGAAGATATTTCCATGTTCATACAGATAGCGGTGTAGATATTTCCATGTTCATACAGATAGCGGTGTAGATATTTCCATGTTTATACAGATAGCGGTGAAGATGTATGCATGTTTAGACAGATAGCGGTGTAGATATTTCCATGTTCATACAGATCGCAGTGTAGATATTTCCATGTTCATCCAGATGGCTGTGTAGACATATCCATGTTAATACAGATGGCGGTGAAGATATTTCCATGTTCATACAGATAGCGGTGTAGATATTTCCATCTTCATTCAGATAGCGGTGTAGATATTTCCATGTTCATCCGGATGGCTCTGTAGATATATCCATGTTCATACAGATGGCGGTGAAGATATTTCCATCTTCATACAGATAGCGGTGTAGATATTTCCATGTTCATACAGATAGCGGTGTAGATATTTCCATGTTCATACAGATAGCGGTGTAGCTATTTCCATGTTCATAAAGATAGTGGTGTAGATATTTCCATGTTCATCCAGATGGCTGTGTAGATATATCCATGTTCATACAGATGGCGGTGAAGATATTTCCATGTTCATACAGAAAGCGGTGTAGAGATTTCCATGTTCATAGAGATAGCGGTGTAGATATTTCCATGTTCATACAGATAGCGGTGTAGCTATTTCCAAGTTGATACAGATAGCGGTGTAGATATTTCCATGTTCATACAGATAGCGGTGTAGATATTTCCATGTTCATACAGATAGCGGTGTAGATATTTCCAGGTTTATACAGATAGCTGTGTAGATATTTCCAGGTTTATACAGATAGCGGTGTAGATATTTCCATGTTTATACAGATAGCGGTGTAGATATCTCCATCTTAATAGAGATGGCGGCGTAGATATTTATATGTTCCTACAGATGGCGGTGCAGATATTTCCATGTTCATACAGATGCCGGTGTAGATATTTCCATGTTCATTCAGATAGCGGTGTAGATATTTCCATGTGTAAAGCGATAGCGGTGTAGATATTTCCATTTATATGCAGATAGCTGTGTAGATAATTTCATTTTCATGCAGATAACGGTTTAGATATTTCCATGTTCAAACAGATAGCGGTGTAGATATTTCCATGTTCATACAGATAGCGGTGTAGATATTTCCATGTTTATACAGATAGCGGTGAAGATGTATGCATGTTTACACAGATAGCGGTTTAGATATTTCCATGTTCAAACAGATAGCGGTGTAGATATTTCCATGTTCACACAGATAGCGGTGATGATATTTCCATGTTTATACAGGTAGCGGTGTGGATATTTCCATGTTTATACAGATAGCAGTGTAGAAATTTCCATTTTTATACAGATAGCGGTGTAGATATTTCCAAGTTTATACAGATAGCGGTGTAGATAACTCCATCTTAATACAGATGTCGGTGTAGATATTTCCATGTTCCTCCAGATGGCTGTGTAGACATATCCATGATCATACAGATGGCGGTGAAGATACTTCCATGTTCATACAGATAGCGGTGTAGACATTTCCATGTTCATACAGATAGCGGTGTAGATATTTCCATGTTCATACAGATAGTGGTGTAGCTATTTCCATGTTCATACAGATAGCGGTGTAGATATTTCCATGTTCGTACAGATAGCAGTGTAGATATTTCCATGTTCATACAGATAGCGGTGCTGATATTTCCATGTTAGTACAGGTAGCGGTGCAGATATTTCCATGTTTATACAGACAGCGGTGTAGATATTTCCATGTTTATACAGATAGAGGTGTAGATATTTCCAGGTTTATACAGATAGCGGTGTAGATATCTCCATCTTAATAGAGATGGCGGCGTAGATATTTATATGTTCATACAGAAGGCCGTGCAGATATTTCCATGTTCATACAGATGGCGGTGTTGATATTTCCATGTTCATACCGATAGCGGTTTAGTTATTTCCATGTGTAAAGAGATAGCTGTGTAGATATTTCCATGTATATGCAGATAGCTGTGTAGATATTTCCATTTTCATGCAGATAGCGGTTTAGATATTTCCATGTTCATACAGATAGCGGTGTAGATATATCCATGTTTATACAGATAGCGGTGAAGATGTATGCATGTTTACACGTATAGCAGTGTAGATATTTCCATGTTCATACAGATAGGGGTGTAGATATTTCCATGTTCATACAGATAGTGCTGTAGGCATTTCTATGTTCATACAGATAGCAGTGCAGCTATATCCATGTTCATACAGATAGCGGTGTAGATATTTCCATGTTCGTATAGATAGCGGTGTAGATATTTCCATGTTCATACAGATAGCGGTGCTTATATTTCCATGTTTATAAAGGTAGCGGTGTAGATATTTCCATGTTTATACAGATAGCGGTGTAGATATTTCCATGTTTATACAGATAGCGGTGTAGATATCTCCATCATAATACAGATGGCGGTGTAGATATTTATATGTTCATACAGATGGCGGTGCAGATATTTCCATGTTCATACAGATGGCGGTGTAGATATTTCCATGTTTATAAAGATAGGGGTGTAGTTATTTCCAAGTGTAAAGAGATAGCTTTGTAGATATTTCCATGTATATGCAGATAGCTGTGTAGATATTTCCATTTTCATGCAGATAGTGGTTTAGATATTTCCATGTTCAAACAGATAGCCTTGTAGATATTTCCCTGTTCATGCAGATAGTGGTGTAGATATTTCCATGTTTATACAGATAGCGGTTAAGATGTTTGCATGTTTACACAGATAGCGGTGTAGATATTTCCATGTTCATACAGAAAGCGGTGTAGATATTTCCATGTTCATCCAGATGGCTGTGTAGATATATCCATGTTCATCCAGATGGCGGTGAAGATATTTCCATTTTCATACAGATAGCGGTGTAGATATTTCCATGTTCATACAGATATTGGTGTAGATACTTCCATGTTCATACAGATAGCGGTGTAGATATTTCCATGTTCATGCAGATAGCGGTGTAGATATTTCCATGTTCATACAGATGGCTGTGTAGATATACCCATGTTCATACAGATGGCGGTGAAGATACTTCCATGTTCATACAGATAGCGGTGTAGCTATTTCCATATTCATACAGATAGCGGTGTACATATTTCCATGTTCATCCAGATGGCTGTGTAGACACATCCATGTTCATACAGATGGCAGTGGAGATAATTCCACGTTCATACAGATAGCGGTGTAGATATTTCCATGTTCAAACAGATAGTGGTGTAGATATTTCCATGTTCATACAGATAGAGGGGCTGATATTTCCATGTTCATACTGATAGTGGTGCTGATATTTCCATGTTTATACAGGTAGCGGTGTAGATATTTCCATGTTCATACAGATAGCGGTGTAGATATTTCCATGTTTATACAGATAGCTTTGAAGATGTATGCATGTTTACACAGATAGCGGTTTAGATATTTCCATGTTCAAACAGATAGCGGTGTAGATATTTCCATGTTCATACAGATAGCGGTGCTGATATTTCCATGTTTATACAGGTAGCGGTGTGGATATTTCCATGTTTATACAGATAGCGGTGTAGATATTTCCATTTTTATACAGATAGCGGTGTAGTTATTTCCAAGTTTATACAGATAGCGATGTAGATAACTCCATCTTAATACAGATGTCGGTGTAGATATTTCCATGTTCATCCAGATGGCTCTGTAGACATATCCATGTTCATACAGATGGCGGTGAAGATACTTCCATGTTCATACAGATAGCGGTGTAGATATTTCCATGCTCATACAGATATTGGTGTGGATATTTCCATGTTCATACAGATAGAGGGGCTGATATTTCCATGTTCATACAGATAGTGGTGCTGATATTTCCATGTCTATACAGGTAGCGGTGTAGATATTTCCATGTTTATACATATAGCGGTGTAGATATTTCCATGTTTATACAGATAGCGGTGAAGATATCTCCATCTTAATACAGATGGCAGTGTAGATATTTATATGTTCCTACAGATTGCCGTGCAGATATTTCCATTTTCAAACAGATGGCGGTGTAGATATTTCCATGTTCATACAGAAAGCGGTGTAGTTATTTCCATGTGCAAAGAGATAGCTGTGTAGATATTTCCATGTATATGCAGATAGCAGTGTAGATATTTCCATTTTCATGCAGATAGCGGTTTAGATATTTCCATGTTCAAACAGATAGCGGTGTAGATATTTCCATGTTCATACATATAGTGGTGTAGATATTTCCATGTTTATACAGATAGCGGTGAAGATGTATGCATGTTTACACAGATAGCGGTGTAGATATTTCCATGTTACCACAGATAGCGGTGTAGATATTTCCATGTTCATCAAGATGGCTGTGTAGATATTTCCATCTTCATACAGATAGCGGTGTAGACATTTCCATGTTCATACAGATAGTGGTGTAGATATTTCCATGTTCATACAGATAGCGGTGTAGATATTTCCATGTTCATACAGATAGCGGTGTAGATATTTCCATGTTCGTACAGATAGCGGTGCTGATATTTCCATGTTTATACGGGTAGCGGTGCAGATATTTCCATGTTTATACAGATAGCGGTGTAGATATTTCCATGTTTATACAGAGAGAGGTGTAGATATTTCCAGGTTTATACAGATAGCGGTGTAGATACCTCCATCTTAATACAGATGGCGGTGTAGTTATTTATATGTTCATACAGATGCCGGTGTAGATATTTCCATGTTCATACAGATAGCGGTGTAGTTATTTCCATGTGCAAAGAGATAGCTATGTAGATATTTCCATGTATATGCAGATAGCTGTGTAGATATTTCCATTTTCATGCAGATAGCGGTTTAGATATTTCCATGTTCAAACAGATAGCGGTGTAGATATTTCCAGGTTCATACAGATAGCGGTGTAGATATTTCCATGTTTATACAGATAGCAGTGTAGATATTTCCATGTTCATCCAGATGGCTGTGTAGATATATCCATGTTCATACAGATAGCGGTGTAGATATTTCCATGTTCATACAAATAGTGGTGTAGATATTTCCATGTTCATACAGATAGCAGTGTAGATATTTCCATGTTCATCCAGATGGCTGTGTAGATATATCCATGTTCATACAGATAGCGGTGTAGATATTTCCATGTTCATACAAATAGTGGTGTAGATATTTCCATGTTCATACAGATAGCGGTGTATCTATTTCCATGTTCATACAGATAGCAGTGTAGATATTTCCATGTTCGTACAGATAGGGGTGTAGATATTTCCATGTTCATACAGATAGCGGTGCTGATATTTCCATGTTCATACAGATAGCGGTGTAGATATTTCCATGTTTATACAGATAGCGGTGTAGATATCTCCATCTTAAAACGGATGGCGGTGTAGATATTTATATGTTCATACAGATGGCGGTGTAGCTATTTCCATGTTCATACAGATAGCGGTGTAGCTATATCCATGTTCATGCAGATAGCGGTGTAGATATTTCCATGTTCATCCATATGGCTGAGTAGATATTTCCATGTTCATACAGATGGCGGTGAAGATATTTCCATGTTCATACAGATAGCGGTGTAGCTATTTCCATGTTCATACAGATTGCGGTGTAGATATTTCCATGTTCATAGAGATAGCGGTGTAGATATTTCCATGTTCATACAGATAGCGGTGCTGATATTTCCATGTTTATACAGGTAGCGGTGCAGATATTTCCATGTTTACACAGATAGTGGTGTAGATATTTCCATGTTTATACAGATAGAGGTGTAGATATTTCCAGGTTTATACAGATAGCGGTGTAGATATCTCCATCTTAATACAGATGGCGGTGTAGTTATTTATATGTTCATACAGATGGCGGTGCAGATATTTCCATGTTCATACAGATGGCGGTGTGGATATTTGCATGTTCATACAGATGGCGGTATAGCTATTTCCATGTTCATGGAGATAGCGGAGTAGATATTTTCATGTTCATCCAGATGGCTGTGTAGAGATATCCATGTTCATACAGATGGCGGTGAAGATATTTCCATGTTCATACAGATAGCGGTGCTGATATTTCCATGTTTGTACAGGTAGCGGTGTAGATATTTCCAGGTTTATACAGATAGCGGTGTAGACATTTCCATGTTTATACAGATAGCGGTGTAGATATTTCCATGTTTATACAGATATTGGTGTAGATATCTCCATCTTAATACAGATGGCGGTGTAGATATTTATATGTTCATACAGATGGCCGTGTAGATATTTCCATGTTCATACAGATGGCGCTGTAAGTATAACCATTTTCATACAGATAGCGGTGTAGTTATTTCCATGTGCAAAGAGATAGCTATGTAGATATTTCCATGTATATGCAGACAGCTGTGTAGATATTTCCATTTTCATGCAGATAGCGGTTTAGATATTTCCATGTTCAAACAGATAGCGGTGTAGATATTTCCATGTTCATACAGATAGCGGTGTAGATATTTCCATGTTTATACAGATAGCGGTGAAGATGTATGCAGGTTTACACAGATAGCGGTGTAGCTATTTCCGTGTTCATGCAGATAGCGGTGTAGATATTTCCATGTTCATCCATATGGCTGTGTAGATATATCCATGTTCATACAGATGGCGGTGAAGATATTTCCGTGTTCATACAGATAGCGGAGTAGATATTTCCATGTTCATACAGATAGCGGTGTAGATATTTCCATGTTCATACAGATAATGGTGTAGATATTTCCATCTTCATACAGATGGCGGTGTAGATATTTCCATGTTCATACAGAGAGCGGTGTAGTTATTTCCATGTTCATACAGATAGTGCTGTAGATATTTCCATATTCATACAGATAGCTGTGTAGCTATTTCCATGTCCATACATGTAGC
Organism: Gorilla gorilla gorilla; assembly: GCF_029281585.2. NCBI lineage: Eukaryota > Metazoa > Chordata > Mammalia > Primates > Hominidae > Gorilla > Gorilla gorilla. The sequence continues at coordinate 3,809,926 of NC_073233.2, read as the reverse complement.
GGTGTAGATATTTCCATGTTCAAACAGATAGCGGTGTAGATATTTCCATGTTCATACAGATAGCGGTGCTTTTATTTCCATGTTTATACAGGTAGCGGTGTAGATATTTCCATGTTCATACAGATAGCGGTGTATATATTTCCTTGTTTATACGGATAGCGGTGTAGATATTTCCATGTTCATCCAGATGGCTGTGTAGATATATCCATCTTCATACAGATGGTGGTGAAGATATTTTCATGTTCATACAGATAGCGGTGTAGATATTTCCATGTTCATACAGATATTGGTGTAGATATTTCCATGTTCATACAGATAGCGGTGTAGATATTTCCATGTTCATACAGATAGCGGTGTAGATATTTCCATGTTCATCCAGATGGCTGTGTAGACATATCCATGTTCATACAGATGGCGGTGAAGATAATTCCATGTTCATACAGTTAGCGGTGAAGATATATCCATGTTCATACACATAGTGGTGTAGATATATCCATGTTCATACAGATAGAGGGGCTGATATTTCCATGTTCATACAGATAGCGGTGCTGATATTTCCATGTTTATACAGGTAGCGGTGTAGATATTTAGATGTTTATACAGATAGCGGTGTAGATATTTCCATGTTTATACAGATAGCGGTGTAGATATCTCCATCTTAATACAGATGGCAGTGTAGATATTTATATGTACATACAGATGTCCGTGCAGTTATTTCCAGGTTCATACAGATGGCGGTGTAGATATTTCCATGTTCATACAGATAGCGGTGTAGTTATTTCCATGCGCAAAGAGATAGCTGTGTAGATATTTCCATGTATATGCAGATAGCAGTGTAGATATTTCCATTTTCATGCAGATAGCCGTTTAGATATTTCCATGTTCAAACAGATAGCGGTGTAGATATTTCCAGGTTTATACAGATAGCGGTGTAGATATCTCCATCTTAAAACGGATGGCGGTGTAGATATTTATATGTTCATACAGATGGCGGTGCAGATATTTCCATGTTCATACAGATGGCGGTGTAGCTATTTCCATATTCATACAGATAGCGGTGTAGCTATATCCATGTTCATGCAGATAGCGGTGTAGATATTTCCATGTTCATCCATGTGGCTGAGTAGATATTTCCATGTTCATACAGATGGCGGTGGAGATATTTCCATGTTCATACAGATAGCGGTGTAGATATTTCCATGTTCATACAGATAGTGGTGTAGATATTTCCATGTTCATACAGATAGCGGTGTAGCTATTTCCATGTTCATGCAGATAGCGGTGTAGATATTTCCATGTTCATCCATATGGCTGTGTAGATATTTCCATTTTTATACAGATAGCGCTGTAGATATTTCCAAGTTTATACAGATAGCGGTGTAGATATCTCCATTTTAATACAGTTGGCGGTGGAGATATTTATATGTTCATACAGATGGCGGTGCAGATATTTCCATGTTCATACAGATAGCGGTGAAGGTATTTCCATGTTCATCCAGATGGCTGTGTAGATATATCCATGTTCATACAGATGGCGGTGAAGATATTTCCATGCTCATACAGATAGCAGTGTAGATATTTACATGTTCATACAGATAGTGGTGTAGATATTTCCATGTTCATACAGATAGAGGGGCTGATATTTCCATGTTCATGCAGATAGCGGTGCTGATATTTCCATGTTTATACAGGTAGCGGTGTAGATATTTCCATGTTTATAAAGATAGCGGTGCTGATATTTCCATGTTTATACAGGTAGCGGTGTAGATATTTCCATGTTCATACAGATAGCGGTGTAGATATTTATATGTTCATACAGATGGCCGTGCAGATATTTCCATGTTCATACAGATGGCGGTGTAGATATTTCCATGTTCCTACAGATAGCGGTGTAGTTATTTCCATGTGTAAAGAGATAGCTGTGTAGATTTTTAAATGTATATGCAGATAGCAGTGTAGATATTTCCATTTTCATGCAGATAGCGGTGTAGATATTTCCATGTTCAAACAGATAGCGGTGTAGGTATTTCCATGTTCATACAGATAGCGGTGTAGATATTTCCATGTTTATACAGATAGCGGTGAAGAAGTATGCATGTTTACACAGATAGCTGTGTAGCTATTTCCATGTTCATACAGATAGTGGTGTAGATATTTCCATGTTCGTACAGATAGCGGTGTAGCTATTTCCACGTTCATGCAGATAGCGGTGTAGATATTTCCATGTTCGTACAGATAGCGGTGTAGATATTTCCATGTTCATACAGATAGCTGTGCTGATATTTCCATGTTTATACAGGTAGCGGTGTGGATATTTCCATGTTTATACAGATAGCAGTGTAGATATTTCCATTTTTATACAGATAGCGGTGTAGATATTTCCAAGTTTATACAGATAGCGGTGTAGATATCTCCATCTTAATACAGATGGCGGTGTAGATATTTATATGTTCATACAGATGGCGGTGCAGATATTTCCAAGTTCATACAGATGGCGGTGTAGCTATTTCCATGTTCATACAGATAGCGGTGTAGCAATTTCCATGTTCATGCAGATAGCGGTGTAGATGTTTCCATGTTCATCCATATGGCTGTGTAGATATATCCATGTTCATACAGATAGCAGTGTAGATATTTCCATGTTCATCCAGACGGCTGTGTAGACATATCCATGTTCATACAGATGGCGGTGAAGATAACTCCATGTTCATACAGTTAGCAGTGAAGATATTTCCATGTTCATACAGATAGTGGTGTAGATATTTCCATGTTCATACAGATAGCGGTGTAGATATTTCCATGTTTATACAGATAGCGGTGTAGATATTTCCAAGTTTATACAGATAGCGGTGTAGATATCTCCATCTTAATACAGATGGCGGAGTAGTTATTTATATGTTCATACAGATGGCGGTGCAGATATTTCCATGTTTATAGAGATAGTGGTGTAGTTATTTCCATGTGTAAAGAGATAGCTGTGTAGATATTTCCATGTTCATACAGATAGTCTTGTAGATATTTCCATGTTCATACAGATAGTGGTGTAGCTATTTCCATGTTCATCCAGATGGCTGTGTACACATATCCATGTTCACACAGATGGTGGTGAAGATAATTCCATGTTCATACAGATAGCGGTATAGATATTTCCATGTTCATACAGATAGTGGTGTAGATATTTCCATGTGTAAAGAGATAGCTTTGCAGATGTTTCCATGTATATGCAGATAGCTGTGTAGATATTTCCATTTTCATGCAGATAGCGGTGTAGATATTTCCATGTTCAAACAGATAGCGGTGTAGATATTTCCATGTTCATACAGATAGCGGTGTAGATATTTCCATGTTTATGCAGATAGCGGTGAAGATGTTTGCATGTTTACACAGATAGCGGTGTAGATATTTCCATGTTCATACAGATAGCGGTGTAGATATTTCCAGGTTCATCCAGATGGGTGTGTAGATATATCCATGTTCATACAGATGGCAGTGAAGATATTTCCATGTTGGTACAGATAGCGGTGTAGATATTTCCATGTTCATACAGATAGTGGTGTAGATATTTCCATGTTCATAGAGATAGAGGGGCTGATATTTCCATGTTCATACAGATAGCGGTGCTGATATTTCCACGTTTATACAGGTAGCGGTGTAGATATTTCCACGTTTATACAGATAGCGGTGTAGATATTTCCATGTTTATACAGATAGCGGTGTAGATATCTCCATCTTAATACAGATGGCAGTGTAGGTATTTATATGTTCATACAGATGGCCGTGCAGATATTTCCATGTTCATACAGATGGCAGTGTAAATATTTCCATGTTCATACAGATAGCGGTGTAGATATTTCCATGAGTAAAGAGATAGCGGTGTAGATATTACCATGTATATGCAGATAGCTGTGTATATATTTCCATTTTCATGCAGATATCGGTTTAGATATTTCCATGTTCAAACAGATAGCGGTGTAGATATTTCCATGTTCATACAGATAGTGGTGTAGATATTTCCATGTTTATACAGATAGCGGTGAAGAAGTATGCATGTTTACACAGATAGCGGTGTAGCTATTTCCATGTTCATACAGATAGTGGTATAGATATTTCCATGTTCATACAGATAGCGGTGTAGCTATTTCCATGTTCATACAGATAGCGGTGTAGATATGTCCATGTTCGTACAGATAGCGGTGTAGATATTTCCATGTTCATACAGATAGCGGTGCTGATATTTCCATGTTTATACAGGTAGCGGTGTGGATATTTCCATGTTTATACAGATAGTGGTGTAGATATTTCCATTTTTATACGATAGCGGTGTAGATATTTCCAAGTTTATACAGATAGCAGTGTAGATATCTCCATCTTAATACAGATGGCGGTGTAGTTATTTATATGTTCATACAGATGGCGGTGCAGATATTTACATGTTTATAGAGATAGTGGTGTAGTTATTTCCATGTGTAAAGAGATAGCTGTGTAGATATTTCCATGTTCATACAGATAGTCTTGTAGATATTTCCATGTTCATACAGATAGTGGTGTAGCTATTTCCATGTTCATCCAGATGGCTGTGTACACATATCCATGTTCACACAGATGGTGGTGAAGATAATTCCATGTTCATACAGATAGCGGTATAGATATTTCCATGTTCATACAGATAGTGGTGTAGATATTTCCATGTGTAAAGAGATAGCTTTGCAGATGTTTCCATGTATATGCAGATAGCTGTGTAGATATTTCCATTTTCATGCAGATAGCGGTGTAGATATTTCCATGTTCAAACAGATAGCGGTGTAGATATTTCCATGTTCATACAGATAGCGGTGTAGATATTTCCATGTTTATGCAGATAGCGGTGAAGATGTTTGCATGTTTACACAGATAGCGGTGTAGATATTTCCATGTTCATACAGAAAGCGGTGTAGATATTTCCAGGTTCATCCAAATGGGTGTGTAGATATATCCATGTTCATACAGATGGCGGTGAAGATATTTCCATGTTGGTACAGATAGCGGTGTAGATATTTCCATGTTCATACAGATAGTGGTGTAGATATTTCCATGTTCATAGAGATAGAGGGGCTGATATTTCCATGTTCATACAGATAGCGGTGCTGATATTTCCACGTTTATACAGGTAGCGGTGTAGATATTTCCACGTTTATACAGATAGCGTTGTAGATATTTCCATGTTTATACAGATATCGGTGTAGATATCTCCATCTTAATACAGATGGCGGTGTAGGTATTTATATGTTCATACAGATGGCCGTGCAGATATTTCCATGTTCATACAGATGGCAGTGTAAATATTTCCATGTTCATACAGATAGCGGTGTAGATATTTCCATGAGTAAAGAGATAGCGGTGTAGATATTACCATGTATATGCAGATAGCTGTGTATATATTTCCATTTTCATGCAGATATCGGTTTAGATATTTCCATGTTCAAACAGATAGCGGTGTAGATATTTCCATGTTCATACAGATAGTGGTGTAGATATTTCCATGTTTATACAGATAGCGGTGAAGAAGTATGCATGTTTACACAGATAGCGGTGTAGCTATTTCCATGTTCATACAGATAGTGGTGTAGATATTTCCATGTTCATACAGATAGCGGTGTAGCTATTTCCATGTTCATACAGATAGCGGTGTAGATATGTCCATGTTCGTACAGATAGCGGTGTAGATATTTCCATGTTCATACAGATTGCGGTGCTGATATTTCCATGTTTATACAGGTAGCGGTGTGGATATTTCCATGTTTATACAGATAGTGGTGTAGATATTTCCATTTTTATACGATAGCGGTGTAGATATTTCCAAGTTTATACAGATAGCAGTGTAGATATCTCCATCTTAATACAGACGGCGGTGTAGATATTTATATGTTCATACAGATGGCGGTGCAGATATTTCCATGTTCATACAGATGGCGGTGTAGCAATTTCCATGTTCATATAGATAGCGGTGTAGCTATTTCCATGTTCATGCAGATAGCGGTGTAGATATTTCCATGTTTATCCATATGACTGTGTAGATTTATCCATGTTCATAGAGATGGCGGTGAAGATATTTCCATGTTCATACAGATAGCTGTGTAGATATTTCCATGTTCATACAGATAGTGGTGTAGATATTTCCATGCTCATACAGATAGCGGTGTAGCTATTTCCATGTTCATCCAGATGGCTGTGTAGACATATCCATGTTCATACAGATGGCGGTGAAGATATTTCCATGTTCATACAGATAGCGGTGTAGATATTTCCATGTTCATGTAGATGGCTGTGTAGATATATCCATGTTCATACAGATGGCGAAGATATTTCCATGTTCATACAGATAGCCGTGTAGATATTTCCATGTTCATACAGATAGCGGTGTAGATATTTCCATGTTCATACTGATAGCGGTGCTGATATTTCCATGTTTATACAGGTAGCGGTGTAGATATTTCAATGTCTATACAGATAGCGGTGTAGATATTTCCATGTTTATACAGATAGCGGTGTAGATATTTCCATGTTTATACAGATAGCATTGTAGATATCTCCTTCTTAATACTGATGGCGGTGTAAATATTTATATGTTCATACAGATGGCGGTGCAGATATTTCCATGTTCGTACAGATGGCGGTGTAGATATTTCCATGTTCATATAGATGGCTGTGTAGATATATCAATGTTCATACAGATGGCGAAGATATTTCCATGTTCATACAGATAGCGGTGTAGATATTTCCATGTTCATACAGATAGCGGTGTAGATATTTCCATGTTCAAACAGATAGCGGTGTAGATATATCCATGTTCATACAGATAGCGGTGTAGATATTTCCATGTTCATACAGATAGCGGTGTAGATATTTCCATGTTCGTACAGATAGCAGTGAAGATGCTTGCATGTTTGCACAGATAGCGGTGTAGATATTTCCATGTTCATCCAGATGGCTGTGTAGATATATCCATGTTCATACAGGTAGCGGTGTAGCTATTTCCACGTTCATACAGATAGCGGTGTAGATATTTCCATGTTTATACAGATAGCGGTGAAGATGTATGCATGTTTACACAGATAGCGGTGTAGATATTTCCAGGTTAATACATATAGCGGTGTAGATATTACCATGTTCATCCAGATGGCTGTGTAGATATATCCATGTTCATACATATAGTTGTGTAGATATTTCCATGTTCATACAGATAGTGGTGTAGATATTTCCATGCTCATACAGATAGCGGTGTAGCTATTTCCATGTTCATACAGATAGCGGTGTAGATATTTCCATGTTCATGGAGATAGCGGTTTAGATATTTCCATGTTCATACAGATAGCGGTGCTCATATTTCCAAGTTTATACAGATAGCGGTGAAGATATCTCCATCTTAATACAGATGGCGGTGTAGATATTTACATGTTCATACAGATGGCGGTGCAGTTATTTCCATGTTCATACAGATGGCGGTGTAGATATTTCCATGTTTATAGAGATAGCGGTTTAGTTATTTCCATGTGTATAGAGATAGCTTTGTAGATATTTCCATTTATATGCAGATAGTTGTGTAGATATATCTATTTTCATGCAGATAGCGGTTTAGATATTTCCATGTTCAAACAGATAGAGGTGTAGATATTTCCATGTTCATACAGATAGCGGTGTAGATATTTCCATGTTTATACAGATAGCGGTGAAGATGTATGCATGTTTAGACAGATAGCGGTGTAGATATTTCCATGTTCATACAGATCGCAGTGTAGATATTTCCATGTTCATCCAGATGGCTGTGTAGACATATCCATGTTAATACAGATGGCGGTGAAGATATTTCCATGTTCATACAGATAGCGGTGTAGATATTTCCATCTTCATTCAGATAGCGGTGTAGATATTTCCATGTTCATCCGGATGGCTCTGTAGATATATCCATGTTCATACAGATGGCGGTGAAGATATTTCCATCTTCATACAGATAGCGGTGTAGATATTTCCATGTTCATACAGATAGCGGTGTAGATATTTCCATGTTCATACAGATAGCGGTGTAGCTATTTCCATGTTCATAAAGATAGTGGTGTAGATATTTCCATGTTCATCCAGATGGCTGTGTAGATATATCCATGTTCATACAGATGGCGGTGAAGATATTTCCATGTTCATACAGAAAGCGGTGTAGAGATTTCCATGTTCATACAGATAGCGGTGTAGATATTTCCATGTTCATACAGATAGCGGTGTAGCTATTTCCAAGTTGATACAGATAGCGGTGTAGATATTTCCATGTTCATACAGATAGCGGTGTAGATATTTCCATGTTCATACAGATAGCGGTGTAGATATTTCCAGGTTTATACAGATAGCTGTGTAGATATTTCCAGCTTTATACAGATATCGGTGTAGATATCTCCATCTTAATACAGATGGCGGTGTAGATATTTATATGTTCATACAGATGGCGGTGCAGATGTTTCCATGTTCATACAGATGGCGGTGTAGGTATTTCCATGTTTATAGAGATAGCGGTGTAGTTATTTCCATGTGTAAAGAGATAGCTTTGTAGATATTTCCATGTATATGCAGATAGCTGTGTAGATATTTCCATTTTCATGCAGATAGCAGTGTAGATATTTCCATGTTCAAACAGATAGCGGTGTAGATATTTCCATGTTCATACAGATAACGGTGTAGATATTTCCATGTTTATACAGATAGTGGTGAAGATGTATGCATGTTTACACAGATAGCAGTGTAGCTATTTCCATGTTCATAAAGATAGCGGTGTAGATATTTCCATGTTCATCCAGATGGCTGTGTAGATATATCCATGTTCATACAGATGGCGGAGAAGATATTTCCATGTTCATACAGATAGCTGTGTAGATATTTCCATGTTCATACAGATAGTGGTGTAGATATTTCCATGTTCATACAGATAGCGGTGTAGGTATTTCCATGTTCATACATATAGCGGTGTAGATATTTCCATGTTCATCCAGATGGCTGTGTAGATATATCCATGTTCATACAGATGGTGGTGAAGATATTTCCATGTTCATACAGATAGCGGTGTAGATATTTCCATGTTCATACAGATAGCTGTGTAGATATTTCCATGTTCATACAGATAGCGGTGTAGGTATTTCCATGTTTATACAGATAGCGGTGTAGATATCTCCATCTTAATACAGATGGCCGTGTAGATATTTATATGTTCATGCAGATGGCGATGCAGGTATTTCCATGTTCTTACAGATGGCAGTGTAGATATTTCCATGTTCATACAGATAGCGGTGTAGTTATTTCCATGTGTAAAGAGATAGCTGTGTAGCTATTTCCATGTATATGCAGATAGCTCTGTAGATATTTCCATTTTCATGCAGATAGCGGTGTAGATATTTCCATGTTCATACAGATAGCGGTGTAGATATTTCCATGTTTATACAGATAGCGGTGAAGATGTATGCATGTTTACACAGATAGCGGTGTAGATATTTCCATGTTCATACAGATAGCGGTGTAGATATTTCCATGTTCATCCAGATGGCTGTGTAGATATATCGATGTTCATACAGATAGCAGTGTGGATATTTCCATGTTCATACGGACGGCTTTGTAGATATATCCATGTTCATACAGATAGCGGTGTAGATATTTCCATGTTCATACAGATAGTGGTGTAGATATTTCCGTGTTCATACAGATAGCGGTGTAGATATTTCCATGTTCATACAGATAGCGGTGTAGGTATTTCCATGTTCATACAGATAGCGGTGCTGATATTTCCATGTTTATACCGGTAGCGGTGTAGATATTTCCATGTTTATACAGATAGCGGTGTAGATATTTCCATGTTTATACGCATAGCGGTGTAGATATTTCCAGGTTTATACAGATAGCGGTGTAGATATCTCCATCTTAATATAGATGGCGGTGTAGATATTTATATGTTCATACAGATGGCGGTGCAGATATTTCCATGTTCATACAGATGGCGGTGTAGATATTTCCATGTTTATAGAGATAGCGGTGTAGTTATTTCCATGTGTAAAGAGATAGCTTTGTAGACATTTCCATGTATATGCCCATAGCTGTGTAGATATTTCCATTTTCATGCAGATAGCGGAGTAGATATTTCCATGTTCAAACAGATAGTGGTGTAGATATTTCCATGTTCATAGAGATAGCGGTGTAGATATTTCCATTTTTATACAGATAGCGGTGAAGATGTATGCGTGTTTACACAGATAGCGGTGTATATATTTCCATGTTCATACAGATAGCCGTGTAGATATTTCCATGTTCATCCATATGGCTGTGTAGATATATCCATGTTCATACAGATGACGGTGAAGATATTTCCATGTTCATACAGATAGCGGTGTAGCTATTTCCATGTTCATACAGATAGCGGTGTAGATATTTCCATGTTCATAGAGATAGCGGTGTAGATATTTCCATGTTCATACAGATAGCGGTGCTGATATTTCCATGTTTATACAGGTAGCGGTGTAGATATTTCCATGTTTATACTGATAGCGGTGTAGATATTTCCATGTTTATACAGATAGCGGTGTAGGTATTTCGAAGTTTATACAGATAGCGGTGAAGATATATCCATCTTAATACAGATGGTGGTGTAGGCAATTATATGTTCATACAGATGGCGGTGCAGATATTTCCATGTTCTTACAGATGGCGGTGTAGATATTTCCATATTTATAGAGATAGCGGTGTAGTTATTTCCATGTGTAAAGAGATAGCTTTGTAGATATTTCCATGTATATGCAGATAGCTGTGTAGATATTTCTATTTTCATGCAGATAGCGGTTCAGATATTCCATGTTTATGCAGATAGCGGTGTAGATATTTCCATGTTTATACAGATAGCGGTGAAGGTGTATGCAAGTTTACACAGATAGCGGTGTAGATATTTCCATGTTCATACAGATCGCGGTGTAGATATTTCCATGTTCATCCAGATGGCTGTGTAGACATATCCATGTTCATACAGATGGCGGTGAAGATATTTCCATGTTCATACAGAGAGCGGTGTAGATATTTCCATGTTCATACAGATAGCAGTGTAGATATTTCCTTGTTCATACAGATGGCTGTGTAGATATATCCATTTTTATACAGATGGCGTTGAAGATATTTCCAAGTTTATACAGATAGCGGTGTAGATATCTCCATCTTAATACAGATGGCGGTGTAGATATTTATATGTTCATACAGATGGCGGTGCAGATATTTCCAAGTTCATACAGATGGCGGTGTAGCTATTTCCATGTTCATACAGATAGCGGTGTAGCAATTTCCATGTTCATGCAGATAGCGGTGTAGATGTTTCCATGTTCATCCATATGGCTGTGTAGATATATCCATGTTCATACAGATAGCAGTGTAGATATTTCCATGTTCATCCAGACGGCTGTGTAGACATATCCATGTTCATACAGATGGCGGTGAAGATAACTCCATGTTCATACAGTTAGCAGTGAAGATATTTCCATGTTCATACAGATAGTGGTGTAGATATTTCCATGTTCATACAGATAGCGGTGTAGATATTTCCATGTTTATACAGATAGCGGTGTAGATATTTCCAAGTTTATACAGATAGCGGTGTAGATATCTCCATCTTAATACAGACGGCGGAGTAGTTATTTATATGTTCATACAGATGGCGGTGCAGATATTTCCATGTTTATAGAGATAGTGGTGTAGTTATTTCCATGTGTAAAGAGATAGCTGTGTAGATATTTCCATGTTCATACAGATAGTCTTGTAGATATTTCCATGTTCATACAGATAGTGGTGTAGCTATTTCCATGTTCATCCAGATGGCTGTGTACACATATCCATGTTCACACAGATGGTGGTGAAGATAATTACATGTTCATACAGATAGCGGTATAGATATTTCCATGTTCATACAGATAGTGGTGTAGATATTTCCATGTGTAAAGAGATAGCTTTGCAGATGTTTCCATGTATATGCAGATAGCTGTGTAGATATTTCCATTTTCATGCAGATAGCGGTGTAGATATTTCCATGTTCAAACAGATAGCGGTGTAGATATTTCCATGTTCATACAGATAGCGGTGTAGATATTTCCATGTTTATGCAGATAGCGGTGAAGATGTTTGCATGTTTACACAGATAGCGGTGTAGATATTTCCATGTTCATACAGATAGCGGTGTAGATATTTCCAGGTTCATCCAGATGGGTGTGTAGATATATCCATGTTCATACAGATGGCGGTGAAGATATTTCCATGTTGGTACAGATAGCGGTGTAGATATTTCCATGTTCATACAGATAGTGGTGTAGATATTTCCATGTTCATAGAGATAGAGGGGCTGATATTTCCATGTTCATACAGATAGCGGTGCTGATATTTCCACGTTTATACAGGTAGCGGTGTAGATATTTCCACGTTTATACAGATAGCGGTGTAGATATTTCCATGTTTTTACAGATAGCGGTGTAGATATCTCCATCTTAATACAGATGGCAGTGTAGGTATTTATATGTTCATACAGATGGCCGTGCAGATATTTCCATGTTCATACAGATGGCAGTGTAAATATTTCCATGTTCATACAGATAGCGGTGTAGATATTTCCATGAGTAAAGAGATAGCGGTGTAGATATTACCATGTATATGCAGATAGCTGTGTATATATTTCCATTTTCATGCAGATATCGGTTTAGATATTTCCATGTTCAAACAGATAGCGGTGTAGATATTTCCATGTTCATACAGATAGTGGTGTAGATATTTCCATGTTTATACAGATAGCGGTGAAGAAGTATGCATGTTTACACAGATAGCGGTGTAGCTATTTCCATGTTCATACAGATAGTGGTATAGATATTTCCATGTTCATACAGATAGCGGTGTAGCTATTTCCATGTTCATACAGATAGCGGTGTAGATATGTCCATGTTCGTACAGATAGCGGTGTAGATATTTCCATGTTCATACAGATAGCGGTGCTGATATTTCCATGTTTATACAGGTAGCGGTGTGGATATTTCCATGTTTATACAGATAGTGGTGTAGATATTTCCATTTTTATACGATAGCGGTGTAGATATTTCCAAGTTTATACAGATAGCAGTGTAGATATCTCCATCTTAATACAGATGGCGGTGTAGTTATTTATATGTTCATACAGATGGCGGTGCAGATATTTACATGTTTATAGAGATAGTGGTGTAGTTATTTCCATGTGTAAAGAGATAGCTGTGTAGATATTTCCATGTTCATACAGATAGTCTTGTAGATATTTCCATGTTCATACAGATAGTGGTGTAGCTATTTCCATGTTCATCCAGATGGCTGTGTACACATATCCATGTTCACACAGATGGTGGTGAAGATAATTCCATGTTCATACAGATAGCGGTATAGATATTTCCATGTTCATACAGATAGTGGTGTAGATATTTCCATGTGTAAAGAGATAGCTTTGCAGATGTTTCCATGTATATGCAGATAGCTGTGTAGATATTTCCATTTTCATGCAGATAGCGGTGTAGATATTTCCATGTTCAAACAGATAGCGGTGTAGATATTTCCATGTTCATACAGATAGCGGTGTAGATATTTCCATGTTTATGCAGATAGCGGTGAAGATGTTTGCATGTTTACACAGATAGCGGTGTAGATATTTCCATGTTCATACAGAAAGCGGTGTAGATATTTCCAGGTTCATCCAAATGGGTGTGTAGATATATCCATGTTCATACAGATGGCGGTGAAGATATTTCCATGTTGGTACAGATAGCGGTGTAGATATTTCCATGTTCATACAGATAGTGGTGTAGATATTTCCATGTTCATAGAGATAGAGGGGCTGATATTTCCATGTTCATACAGATAGCGGTGCTGATATTTCCACGTTTATACAGGTAGCGGTGTAGATATTTCCACGTTTATACAGATAGCGGTGTAGATATTTCCATGTTTATACAGATATCAGTGTAGATATCTCCATCTTAATACAGATGGCGGTGTAGGTATTTATATGTTCATACAGATGGCCGTGCAGATATTTCCATGTTCATACAGATGGCAGTGTAAATATTTCCATGTTCATACAGATAGCGGTGTAGATATTTCCATGAGTAAAGAGATAGCGGTGTAGATATTACCATGTATATGCAGATAGCTGTGTATATATTTCCATTTTCATGCAGATATCGGTTTAGATATTTCCATGTTCAAACAGATAGCGGTGTAGATATTTCCATGTTCATACAGATAGTGGTGTAGATATTTCCATGTTTATACAGATAGCGGTGAAGAAGTATGCATGTTTACACAGATAGCGGTGTAGCTATTTCCATGTTCATACAGATAGTGGTGTAGATATTTCCATGTTCATACAGATAGCGGTGTAGCTATTTCCATGTTCATACAGATAGCGGTGTAGATATGTCCATGTTCGTACAGATAGCGGTGTAGATATTTCCATGTTCATACAGATTGCGGTGCTGATATTTCCATGTTTATACAGGTAGCGGTGTGGATATTTCCATGTTTATACAGATAGTGGTGTAGATATTTCCATTTTTATACGATAGCGGTGTAGATATTTCCAAGTTTATACAGATAGCAGTGTAGATATCTCCATCTTAATACAGACGGCGGTGTAGATATTTATATGTTCATACAGATGGCGGTGCAGATATTTCCATGTTCATACAGATGGCGGTGTAGCAATTTCCATGTTCATATAGATAGCGGTGTAGCTATTTCCATGTTCATGCAGATAGCGGTGTAGATATTTCCATGTTTATCCATATGACTGTGTAGATTTATCCATGTTCATAGAGATGGCGGTGAAGATATTTCCATGTTCATACAGATAGCTGTGTAGATATTTCCATGTTCATACAGATAGTGGTGTAGATATTTCCATGCTCATACAGATAGCGGTGTAGCTATTTCCATGTTCATCCAGATGGCTGTGTAGACATATCCATGTTCATACAGATGGCGGTGAAGATATTTCCATGTTCATACAGATAGCGGTGTAGATATTTCCATGTTCATGTAGATGGCTGTGTAGATATATCCATGTTCATACAGATGGCGAAGATATTTCCATGTTCATACAGATAGCCGTGTAGATATTTCCATGTTCATACAGATAGCGGTGTAGATATTTCCATGTTCATACTGATAGCGGTGCTGATATTTCCATGTTTATACAGGTAGCGGTGTAGATATTTCAATGTCTATACAGATAGCGGTGTAGATATTTCCATGTTTATACAGATAGCGGTGTAGATATTTCCATGTTTATACAGATAGCATTGTAGATATCTCCTTCTTAATACTGATGGCGGTGTAAATATTTATATGTTCATACAGATGGCGGTGCAGATATTTCCATGTTCGTACAGATGGCGGTGTAGATATTTCCATGTTCATATAGATGGCTGTGTAGATATATCAATGTTCATACAGATGGCGAAGATATTTCCATGTTCATACAGATAGCGGTGTAGATATTTCCATGTTCATACAGATAGCGGTGTAGATATTTCCATGTTCAAACAGATAGCGGTGTAGATATATCCATGTTCATACAGATAGCGGTGTAGATATTTCCATGTTCATACAGATAGCGGTGTAGATATTTCCATGTTCGTACAGATAGCAGTGAAGATGCTTGCATGTTTGCACAGATAGCGGTGTAGATATTTCCATGTTCATCCAGATGGCTGTGTAGATATATCCATGTTCATACAGGTAGCGGTGTAGCTATTTCCACGTTCATACAGATAGCGGTGTAGATATTTCCATGTTTATACAGATAGCGGTGAAGATGTATGCATGTTTACACAGATAGCGGTGTAGATATTTCCAGGTTAATACATATAGCGGTGTAGATATTACCATGTTCATCCAGATGGCTGTGTAGATATATCCATGTTCATACATATAGTTGTGTAGATATTTCCATGTTCATACAGATAGTGGTGTAGATATTTCCATGCTCATACAGATAGCGGTGTAGCTATTTCCATGTTCATACAGATAGCGGTGTAGATATTTCCATGTTCATGGAGATAGCGGTTTAGATATTTCCATGTTCATACAGATAGCGGTGCTCATATTTCCAAGTTTATACAGATAGCGGTGAAGATATCTCCATCTTAATACAGATGGCGGTGTAGATATTTACATGTTCATACAGATGGCGGTGCAGTTATTTCCATGTTCATACAGATGGCGGTGTAGATATTTCCATGTTTATAGAGATAGCGGTTTAGTTATTTCCATGTGTATAGAGATAGCTTTGTAGATATTTCCATGTATATGCAGATAGTTGTGTAGATATATCTATTTTCATGCAGATAGCGGTTTAGATATTTCCATGTTCAAACAGATAGAGGTGTAGATATTTCCATGTTCATACAGATAGCGGTGTAGATATTTCCATGTTTATACAGATAGCGGTGAAGATGTATGCATGTTTAGACAGATAGCGGTGTAGATATTTCCATGTTCATACAGATCGCAGTGTAGATATTTCCATGTTCATCCAGATGGCTGTGTAGACATATCCATGTTAATACAGATGGCGGTGAAGATATTTCCATGTTCATACAGATAGCGGTGTAGATATTTCCATCTTCATTCAGATAGCGGTGTAGATATTTCCATGTTCATCCGGATGGCTCTGTAGATATATCCATGTTCATACAGATGGCGGTGAAGATATTTCCATCTTCATACAGATAGCGGTGTAGATATTTCCATGTTCATACAGATAGCGGTGTAGATATTTCCATGTTCATACAGATAGCGGTGTAGCTATTTCCATGTTCATAAAGATAGTGGTGTAGATATTTCCATGTTCATCCAGATGGCTGTGTAGATATATCCATGTTCATACAGATGGCGGTGAAGATATTTCCATGTTCATACAGAAAGCGGTGTAGAGATTTCCATGTTCATACAGATAGCGGTGTAGATATTTCCATGTTCATACAGATAGCGGTGTAGCTATTTCCAAGTTGATACAGATAGCGGTGTAGATATTTCCATGTTCATACAGATAGCGGTGTAGATATTTCCATGTTCATACAGATAGCGGTGTAGATATTTCCAGGTTTATACAGATAGCTGTGTAGATATTTCCAGGTTTATACAGATATCGGTGTAGATATCTCCATCTTAATACAGATGGCGGTGTAGATATTTATATGTTCATACAGATGGCGGTGCAGATGTTTCCATGTTCATACAGATGGCGGTGTAGGTATTTCCATGTTTATAGAGATAGCGGTGTAGTTATTTCCATGTGTAAAGAGATAGCTTTGTAGATATTTCCATGTATATGCAGATAGCTGTGTAGATATTTCCATTTTCATGCAGATAGCAGTGTAGATATTTCCATGTTCAAACAGATAGCGGTGTAGATATTTCCATGTTCATACAGATAACGGTGTAGATATTTCCATGTTTATACAGATAGTGGTGAAGATGTATGCATGTTTACACAGATAGCAGTGTAGCTATTTCCATGTTCATAAAGATAGCGGTGTAGATATTTCCATGTTCATCCAGATGGCTGTGTAGATATATCCATGTTCATACAGATGGCGGAGAAGATATTTCCATGTTCATACAGATAGCTGTGTAGATATTTCCATGTTCATACAGATAGTGGTGTAGATATTTCCATGTTCATACAGATAGCGGTGTAGGTATTTCCATGTTCATACATATAGCGGTGTAGATATTTCCATGTTCATCCAGATGGCTGTGTAGATATATCCATGTTCATACAGATGGTGGTGAAGATATTTCCATGTTCATACAGATAGCGGTGTAGATATTTCCATGTTCATACAGATAGCTGTGTAGATATTTCCATGTTCATACAGATAGCGGTGTAGGTATTTCCATGTTTATACAGATAGCGGTGTAGATATCTCCATCTTAATACAGATGGCCGTGTAGATATTTATATGTTCATGCAGATGGCGATGCAGGTATTTCCATGTTCTTACAGATGGCAGTGTAGATATTTCCATGTTCATACAGATAGCGGTGTAGTTATTTCCATGTGTAAAGAGATAGCTGTGTAGCTATTTCCATGTATATGCAGATAGCTCTGTAGATATTTCCATTTTCATGCAGATAGCGGTGTAGATATTTCCATGTTCATACAGATAGCGGTGTAGATATTTCCATGTTTATACAGATAGCGGTGAAGATGTATGCATGTTTACACAGATAGCGGTGTAGATATTTCCATGTTCATACAGATAGCGGTGTAGATATTTCCATGTTCATCCAGATGGCTGTGTAGATATATCGATGTTCATACAGATAGCAGTGTGGATATTTCCATGTTCATACGGACGGCTTTGTAGATATATCCATGTTCATACAGATAGCGGTGTAGATATTTCCATGTTCATACAGATAGTGGTGTAGATATTTCCGTGTTCATACAGATAGCGGTGTAGATATTTCCATGTTCATACAGATAGCGGTGTAGGTATTTCCATGTTCATACAGATAGCGGTGCTGATATTTCCATGTTTATACCGGTAGCGGTGTAGATATTTCCATGTTTATACAGATAGCGGTGTAGATATTTCCATGTTTATACGCATAGCGGTGTAGATATTTCCAGGTTTATACAGATAGCGGTGTAGATATCTCCATCTTAATATAGATGGCGGTGTAGATATTTATATGTTCATACAGATGGCGGTGCAGATATTTCCATGTTCATACAGATGGCGGTGTAGATATTTCCATGTTTATAGAGATAGCGGTGTAGTTATTTCCATGTGTAAAGAGATAGCTTTGTAGACATTTCCATGTATATGCCCATAGCTGTGTAGATATTTCCATTTTCATGCAGATAGCGGAGTAGATATTTCCATGTTCAAACAGATAGTGGTGTAGATATTTCCATGTTCATAGAGATAGCGGTGTAGATATTTCCATTTTTATACAGATAGCGGTGAAGATGTATGCGTGTTTACACAGATAGCGGTGTATATATTTCCATGTTCATACAGATAGCCGTGTAGATATTTCCATGTTCATCCATATGGCTGTGTAGATATATCCATGTTCATACAGATGACGGTGAAGATATTTCCATGTTCATACAGATAGCGGTGTAGCTATTTCCATGTTCATACAGATAGCGGTGTAGATATTTCCATGTTCATAGAGATAGCGGTGTAGATATTTCCATGTTCATACAGATAGCGGTGCTGATATTTCCATGTTTATACAGGTAGCGGTGTAGATATTTCCATGTTTATACTGATAGCGGTGTAGATATTTCCATGTTTATACAGATAGCGGTGTAGGTATTTCGAAGTTTATACAGATAGCGGTGAAGATATATCCATCTTAATACAGATGGTGGTGTAGGCAATTATATGTTCATACAGATGGCGGTGCAGATATTTCCATGTTCTTACAGATGGCGGTGTAGATATTTCCATATTTATAGAGATAGCGGTGTAGTTATTTCCATGTGTAAAGAGATAGCTTTGTAGATATTTCCATGTATATGCAGATAGCTGTGTAGATATTTCTATTTTCATGCAGATAGCGGTTCAGATATTCCATGTTTATGCAGATAGCGGTGTAGATATTTCCATGTTTATACAGATAGCGGTGAAGGTGTATGCAAGTTTACACAGATAGCGGTGTAGATATTTCCATGTTCATACAGATCGCGGTGTAGATATTTCCATGTTCATCCAGATGGCTGTGTAGACATATCCATGTTCATACAGATGGCGGTGAAGATATTTCCATGTTCATACAGAGAGCGGTGTAGATATTTCCATGTTCATACAGATAGCAGTGTAGATATTTCCTTGTTCATACAGATGGCTGTGTAGATATATCCATTTTTATACAGATGGCGTTGAAGATATTTCCACGTTTATACAGATAGCGGTGTAGATATCTCCATCTTAATACAGATGGCGGTGTAGATATTTATATGTTCATACAGATGGCGGTGCAGATATTTCCAAGTTCATACAGATGGCGGTGTAGCTATTTCCATGTTCATACAGATAGCGGTGTAGCAATTTCCATGTTCATGCAGATAGCGGTGTAGATGTTTCCATGTTCATCCATATGGCTGTGTAGATATATCCATGTTCATACAGATAGCAGTGTAGATATTTCCATGTTCATCCAGACGGCTGTGTAGACATATCCATGTTCATACAGATGGCGGTGAAGATAACTCCATGTTCATACAGTTAGCAGTGAAGATATTTCCATGTTCATACAGATAGTGGTGTAGATATTTCCATGTTCATACAGATAGCGGTGTAGATATTTCCATGTTTATACAGATAGCGGTGTAGATATTTCCAAGTTTATACAGATAGCGGTGTAGATATCTCCATCTTAATACAGATGGCGGAGTAGTTATTTATATGTTCATACAGATGGCGGTGCAGATATTTCCATGTTTATAGAGATAGTGGTGTAGTTATTTCCATGTGTAAAGAGATAGCTGTGTAGATATTTCCATGTTCATACAGATAGTCTTGTAGATATTTCCATGTTCATACAGATAGTGGTGTAGCTATTTCCATGTTCATCCAGATGGCTGTGTACACATATCCATGTTCACACAGATGGTGGTGAAGATAATTACATGTTCATACAGATAGCGGTATAGATATTTCCATGTTCATACAGATAGTGGTGTAGATATTTCCATGTGTAAAGAGATAGCTTTGCAGATGTTTCCATGTATATGCAGATAGCTGTGTAGATATTTCCATTTTCATGCAGATAGCGGTGTAGATATTTCCATGTTCAAACAGATAGCGGTGTAGATATTTCCATGTTCATACAGATAGCGGTGTAGATATTTCCATGTTTATGCAGATAGCGGTGAAGATGTTTGCATGTTTACACAGATAGCGGTGTAGATATTTCCATGTTCATACAGATAGCGGTGTAGATATTTCCAGGTTCATCCAGATGGGTGTGTAGATATATCCATGTTCATACAGATGGCGGTGAAGATATTTCCATGTTGGTACAGATAGCGGTGTAGATATTTCCATGTTCATACAGATAGTGGTGTAGATATTTCCATGTTCATAGAGATAGAGGGGCTGATATTTCCATGTTCATACAGATAGCGGTGCTGATATTTCCACGTTTATACAGGTAGCGGTGTAGATATTTCCACGTTTATACAGATAGCGGTGTAGATATTTCCATGTTTATACAGATAGCGGTGTAGATATCTCCATCTTAATACAGATGGCAGTGTAGGTATTTATATGTTCATACAGATGGCCGTGCAGATATTTCCATGTTCATACAGATGGCAGTGTAAATATTTCCATGTTCATACAGATAGCTGTGTAGATATTTCCATGTTCATACAGATAGCGGTGTAGGTATTTCCATGTTTATACAGATAGCGGTGTAGATATCTCCATCTTAATACAGATGGCCGTGTAGATATTTATATGTTCATGCAGATGGCGATGCAGGTATTTCCATGTTCTTACAGATGGCAGTGTAGATATTTCCATGTTCATACAGATAGCGGTGTAGTTATTTCCATGTGTAAAGAGATAGCTGTGTAGCTATTTCCATGTATATGCAGATAGCTCTGTAGATATTTCCATTTTCATGCAGATAGCGGTGTAGATATTTCCATGTTCATACAGATAGCGGTGTAGATATTTCCATGTTTATACAGATAGCGGTGAAGATGTATGCATGTTTACACAGATAGCGGTGTAGATATTTCCATGTTCATACAGATAGCGGTGTAGATATTTCCATGTTCATCCAGATGGCTGTGTAGATATATCGATGTTCATACAGATAGCAGTGTGGATATTTCCATGTTCATACGGACGGCTTTGTAGATATATCCATGTTCATACAGATAGCGGTGTAGATATTTCCATGTTCATACAGATAGTGGTGTAGATATTTCCGTGTTCATACAGATAGCGGTGTAGATATTTCCATGTTCATACAGATAGCGGTGTAGGTATTTCCATGTTCATACAGATAGCGGTGCTGATATTTCCATGTTTATACCGGTAGCGGTGTAGATATTTCCATGTTTATACAGATAGCGGTGTAGATATTTCCATGTTTATACGCATAGCGGTGTAGATATTTCCAGGTTTATACAGATAGCGGTGTAGATATCTCCATCTTAATATAGATGGCGGTGTAGATATTTATATGTTCATACAGATGGCGGTGCAGATATTTCCATGTTCATACAGATGGCGGTGTAGATATTTCCATGTTTATAGAGATAGCGGTGTAGTTATTTCCATGTGTAAAGAGATAGCTTTGTAGACATTTCCATGTATATGCCCATAGCTGTGTAGATATTTCCATTTTCATGCAGATAGCGGAGTAGATATTTCCATGTTCAAACAGATAGTGGTGTAGATATTTCCATGTTCATAGAGATAGCGGTGTAGATATTTCCATTTTTATACAGATAGCGGTGAAGATGTATGCGTGTTTACACAGATAGCGGTGTATATATTTCCATGTTCATACAGATAGCCGTGTAGATATTTCCATGTTCATCCATATGGCTGTGTAGATATATCCATGTTCATACAGATGACGGTGAAGATATTTCCATGTTCATACAGATAGCGGTGTAGCTATTTCCATGTTCATACAGATAGCGGTGTAGATATTTCCATGTTCATAGAGATAGCGGTGTAGATATTTCCATGTTCATACAGATAGCGGTGCTGATATTTCCATGTTTATACAGGTAGCGGTGTAGATATTTCCATGTTTATACTGACAGCGGTGTAGATATTTCCATGTTTATACAGATAGCGGTGTAGGTATTTCGAAGTTTATACAGATAGCGGTGAAGATATATCCATCTTAATACAGATGGTGGTGTAGGCAATTATATGTTCATACAGATGGCGGTGCAGATATTTCCATGTTCTTACAGATGGCGGTGTAGATATTTCCATATTTATAGAGATAGCGGTGTAGTTATTTCCATGTGTAAAGAGATAGCTTTGTAGATATTTCCATGTATATGCAGATAGCTGTGTAGATATTTCTATTTTCATGCAGATAGCGGTTCAGATATTCCATGTTCATGCAGATAGCGGTGTAGATATTTCCATGTTTATACAGATAGCGGTGAAGGTGTATGCAAGTTTACACAGATAGCGGTGTAGATATTTCCATGTTCATACAGATCGCGGTGTAGATATTTCCATGTTCATCCAGATGGCTGTGTAGACATATCCATGTTCATACAGATGGCGGTGAAGATATTTCCATGTTCATACAGAGAGCGGTGTAGATATTTCCATGTTCATACAGATAGCAGTGTAGATATTTCCTTGTTCATACAGATGGCTGTGTAGATATATCCATTTTCATACAGATGGCGTTGAAGATATTTCCATGTTCATACAGATAGCGGTGTAGATATTTCCATGTTCATACAGATAGCGGTGTAGATATTTCCATGTTCATACCGATAGCGGTGCTGATATGTCCATGTTTATACAGGTAGCAGTGTAGATATTTCCATGTTTATACAGATAGCGGTGTAGATATTTCTATGTTTATACAGATAGCGGTGTAGATATTTCCATGTTTATACAGATAGCGGTGTAGATATCTCCTTCTTAATACAGATGGCGGTGAAGATATCTATATGTTCATACAGATGGCGGTGCAGATATTTCCATGTTCATACAGATGGCGGTGTAGATATTTCCATGTTTATAGAGATAGCGGTGTAGTTATTTCCATGTGTAAAGAGATAGCTGTTTAGATATTTCCATGTATATGCAGAGAGCTGTATAGATATTTCCATTTTCATGCAGACAGCGGTGTAGATATTTCCATGTTCAAACAGATAGCGGTGTAGATATTTCCATGTTCATACAGATAGCGGTGTAGATATTTCCATGTTCATACAAATAGCGGTGTGGATATTTCCATGTTCATACAGATAGCGGTGTAGATATTTCCATGTTCATGCAGATAGCGGTGTAGATATTTCCACGTTCATCCAGATTTCCGTGTAGATATATCCATGTTCATACAGATGGCGGTGAAGATATTTCCATGTTCATACGGATAGCGGTGTAGATATTTCCATGTTCATACAGATAGCAGTGAAGATATTTCCATGTTCATACGGATAGCGGTGAAGATATTTCCATGTTCATACAGATAGCAGTGTAGATATTTCCATGCTCATACAGATAGAGGGGCTGATATTTCCATGTTCATATAGATAGCGGTGCTGATATTTCCATGTTTATACAGGTAGCAGTGTAGATATTTCCATGTTTATACAGGTAGCGGTGTAGATATTTCCATGTTCATACAGATAGCGGTGTAGATATTTCCATGTTCATACAGATAGCGGAGTAGATATCTCCATCTTAATACAGATGGCCGTGTAGTTATTTATATGTTCATACAGATGGCGGTGCAGATATTTCCATATTCATACAGATGGCGGTGTAGATATTTCCATGTTCATACAGATAGCGGTGTAGTTATTTCCATGTGTAAAGAGATAGCTGTGTAGATATTTCCATGTATTTGTAGATTGCTCTCTAGATATTTCCATTTTCATGCAGATAGCAGTGTAGATATTTCCATGTTCAAACAGATAGCGGTGTAGATATTTCCATGTTCACACAGATACCGGTGTAGATATTTCCATGCTTATACAGATAGCGGTGAAGATGTATGCATATTTACACAGATAGCGGTGTAGATATTTCCATGTTCATACAGTTAGCGGTGTAGATATTTCCATGTTCATCCAGATGCCTGTGTAGATATATCCATGTTCATAGAGATAGATGTGTAGATATTTCCATGTTCATACAGGTAGTGGTGTAGATATTTCCATGTTCATACAGATAGCGGTGTAGCTATTTCCATGTTCATACCGATAGCGGTGTAGAAATTTCCATGTTCATAGAGATAGCGGTGTAGATATTTCCATGTTCATACAGATAACGGTGCTGATATTTAAATGTTTATACAGGTAGCGGTGTAGATATCTCCATCTTAATATAGATGGCGGTGTAGATATTTATATGTTCATACAGATGGCGGTGCAGATATTTCCATGTTCATACAGATGGCGGTGTAGGTATTTCCATGTTTGTAGAGATAGCGGTGTAGTTATTTCCATGTGTAAAGAGATAGCTTTGTAGATATTTCCATGTATATGCAGATAGCTGTGAAGGTATTTCTAGTCTCATGCAGATAGCGGTTCAGATATTTCCATGTTCATACAGATAGCGGTGTAGATATTTCCATGTTTATACAGATAGCAGTGAAGGTGTATGCATGTTTACACAGATAGCAGTGTAGTTATTTCCATGTTCATACAGATCACGGTGTAGATATTTCCATGTTCATGGAGATAGCGGTGTAGATATTTCCATGTTCATTCAGATAGAGGGGCTGATATTTCCATGTTCATGCAGATAGCGGTGCTGATATTTCCATGTTAATACAGGTAGCGGTGTAGATATTTCCATGTTTATACAGATAGCAGTGTAGATATTTCCATGTTTATACAGATAGCGGTGTAGATATTTCCAAGTTTATACAGATAGCGGTGTAGATATCTCCATCTTAATACAGATGGCAGTGTAGATATTTATATGTTCATACAGATGGCGGTGCAGATATTTCCATGTTCATACAGATAGCGTTGTAGATATTTCCATGTTCATACAGATAGCGGTGTAGATATTTCCATGTTCATATAGATGGCTGTGTAGATATATCCATGTTCATACAGATTGCGAAGATATTTCCATGTTCATACAGATAGCGGTGTAGATATTTCCATGTTCATACAGATAGCGGTGTAGATATTTCCATGTTCATACTGATAGCGGTGCTGATATTTCCATGTTTATACAGGTAGCGGTGTAGATATTTCAATGTTTATACAGATAGCGGTGTAGATATTTCCATGTTTATACAGATAGCGGTGTAGATATCTCCATCTTAATAGAGATGGCGGTGTAGATATTTATATGTCCATACAGATGGCGGTGCAGATATTTCCATGTTCATACAGATGGCGGTGTAGATATTTCTATGTTCATACAGATAGCGGTGTAGTTATTTCCATGTGTAAAGAGATAGCTGTGTAGATATTTCCATGTATATGCAGATAGCTCTGTAGATATTTCCATTTTCTTGCTGATAGCGGTTTAGATATTTCCATGTTCAAACAGATGGCGGTGTAGATATATCCATGTTCATACAGATAGCGGTGTAGATATTTCCATGCTTATACAGATTGCGGTGAAGATGTATGCATGTTTACACAGATAGCGGTGTAGATATTTCCATGTTCATGCAGATAGCGGTGTAGATATTTCCACGTTCATCCAGATGGCTGTGTAGATATATCCATGTTCATACAGATGGCAGTGAAGATATTTCCATGTTCATATGGATAGCGGTGTAGATATTTCTATGTTCATACAGATAGCAGTGTAGATATTTCCATGCTCATACAGATAGAGGGGCTGATATTTCCATGTTCCTATAGATAGCGGAGCTGATATTTCCATGTTTATACAGGTAGCAGTGTAGATATTTAAATGTTTATACAGGTAGCGGTGTAGATATTTCCATGTTCATACAGATATCGGTGTAGATATTTCCATGTTCAAAGAGATAGCGTTGTAGATATTTCTATGTTCATCCAGATGGCTGTGTAGATATATCCATGTTCATAGAGATAGAGGTGTAGATATTTCCATGTTCATACAGGTAGTGGTGTAGAGATTTCCATGTTCATACAGATAGCGGTGTAGCTATTTCCATGTTCTTACCGATAGCGGTGTAGAAATTTCCATGTTCATAGAGATAGCGGTGTAGATATTTCCATGTTCATACAGATAGCAGTGCTGATATTTAAATGTTTATACAGGTAGCGGTGCAGGTATTTCCATGTTTATACAGATAGCGGTGTAGATATTTCCAAGTTTATACAGATAGCGGTGTAGATATCTCCATCTTAATACAGATGGCAGTGTAGATATTTATATGTTCATACAGATGGCGGTGCAGATATTTCCATGTTCATACAGATAGCGGTGTAGATATTTCCATGTTCATACAGATAGCGGTGTAGATATTTCCATGTTCATATAGATGGCTGTGTAGATATATCCATGTTCATACAGATTGCGAAGATATTTCCATGTTCATACAGATAGCGGTGTAGATATTTCCATGTTCATACAGATAGCGGTGTAGATATTTCCATGTTCATACTGATAGCGGTGCTGATATTTCCATGTTTATACAGGTAGCGGTGTAGATATTTCAATGTTTATACAGATAGCGGTGTAGATATTTCCATGTTTATACAGATAGCGGTGTAGATATTTCCATGTTTATACAGATAGCTGTGTAGATATCTCCTTCTTAATACAGATGGCGGTGTAAATATTTATATGTTCCTACAGATGGCGGTGTAGATATTTCCATGTTCATACAGATAGCGGTGTAGTTATTTCCACGTGTAAAGAGATAGCTGTGTAGATATTTCCATGTATATGCAGATAGCTGTGTAGATATTTCCATTTTCATGCAGATAGCGGTGTAGATATTTCCATGTTCGTACAGATGGCAGTGAAGATGCATGCATGTTTACACAGATAGCGGTGTAGATATTTCCATGTTCATCCAGATGGCTGTGTAGATATATCCATGTTCATACAGATAGCGGTGTAGATATTTCCATGTTCATACAGATAGCGGTGTAGCTTTTCCATGTTCATACAGATAGCGGTGTAGATATTTCCATGTTTATACAGATAGCGGTGAAGATGTATGCATGTATACAGAGATAGCGGTGTAGCTATTTCCAGGTTCATACATATAGCGGTGTAGATATTTCCATGTTCATCCAGATGGCTGTTTAGATATATCCATGTTCATACAGATAGCTGTGTAGATATTTCCATGTTCATACAGATAGCGGTGTAGCTATTTCCATGTTCATACAGATAGCGGTGTAGATATTTCCATGTTCATGGAGATAGCGATTTAGATATTTCCATGTTCATACAGATAGCGGTGCTGATATTTCCAAGTTTATACATATAGCGGTGAAGATATCTCCATCTTAATACAGATTGCGGTGTAGATATTTATATGTTCATACAGATGGCGGTGCAGTTATTTCCATGTTCATACAGATGGCGGTGTAGATATTTCCATGTTCATACAGATAGCGGTGTAGCTATTTCCATGTTCATAAAGATAGTGGTGTAGATATTTCCATGTTCATCCAGATGGCTGTGTAGATATATCCATGTTCATACAGATGGCGGTGAAGATATTTCCATGTTCATACAGATAGCGGTGTAGAGATTTCCATGTTCATACAGATAGCGGTGTAGATATTTCCATGTTCATACAGATAGCGGTGTAGCTATTTCCATGTTCATACAGATAGCGGTGTAGATAATTCCATGTTCATACAGGTAGCGGTGTAGATATTTCCATGTTCATACAGATAGCGGTGTAGATATTTCCATGTTTATACAGATAGCGGTGTAGATATTTCCATGTTTATACAGATAGCGGTGTAGATATCTCCATCTTAATACAGATGGCCGTGTAGATATTTATATGTTCATACAGATGGCGATGCAGGTATTTCCATGTTCATACAGATGGCAGTGTAGATATTTCCATGTTCATACAGATAGCGGTGTAGTGATTTCCATGTGTAAAGAGATAGCTGTGTAGCTATTTCCATGTATATGCAGATAGCTCTGTAGATATTTCCATTTTCATGCAGATAGCGGTGTAGATATTTCCATGTTCATACAGATAGCGGTGTAGATATTTCCATGTTTATACAGATATCGGTGAAGATGTATGCATGTTTACACAGATAGCGGTGTAGATATTTCCATGTTCATCCAGATGGCTGTGTAGATATATCCATCTTCATACAGATAGCATTGTGGATATTTCC
Source organism: Gorilla gorilla gorilla (assembly GCF_029281585.2). Lineage (NCBI taxonomy): Eukaryota > Metazoa > Chordata > Mammalia > Primates > Hominidae > Gorilla > Gorilla gorilla. The sequence continues at coordinate 3,780,849 of NC_073233.2, read as the reverse complement.
ATGTTCATACGGACGGCTTTGTAGATATATCCATGTTCATACAGATAGCTGTGTAGATATTTCCATGTTCATCCATATGGCTGTGTAGATATATCCATGTTCATACAGATGACGGTGAAGATATTTCCATGTTCATACAGATAGCGGTGTAGCTATTTCCATGTTCATACAGATAGCGGTGTAGATATTTCCATGTTCATAGAGATAGCGGTGTAGATATTTCCATGTTCATACAGATTGCAGTGCTGATATTTCCATGTTTATACAGGTAGCGGTGTAGATATTTCCTTGTTTATACTGATAGCGGTGTAGATATTTCCATGTTTATACAGATAGCGGTGTAGATATTTCGAAGTTTATACAGATAGCGGTGAATATATATCCATCTTAATACAGATGGTGGTGTAGGCAATTATATGTTCATACAGATGGCGGTGCAGATATTTCCATGTTCTTACAGATGGCGGTGTAGATATTTCCATGTTTATAGAGATAGCGGTGTAGTTATTTCCATGTGTAAAGAGATAGCTTTGTAGATATTTCCATGTATATGCAGATAGCTGTGTAGATATTTCTATTTTCATGCTGATAGCGGTTCAGATATTTCCATGTTTATACAGATAGCGGTGAAGGTGTATGCAAGTTTTCACAGATAGCGGTGTAGATATTTCCATGTTCATACAGATCGTGGTGTAGATATTTCCATGTTCATCCAGATGTCTGTGTAGTCATATCAATGTTCATACAGATGGCGGTGAAGATATTTCCATGTTCATACAGAGAGCGGTGTAGATTTTTCCATGTTCATACAGATAGCGGTGTAGATATTTCCATGTTCATACAGATGGCTGTGTAGATATATCCATGTTCATACAGATGGCGTTGAAGATATTTCCATGTTCATACAGATAGCGGTGTAGATATTTCCATGTTCATACAGATAGCGGTGTAGATATTTCCATGTTCATACCGATAGCGGTGCTGATATGTCCATGTTTATACAGGTAGCGGTGTAGATATTTCCATGTTTATACAGATAGCGGTGTAGATATTTCCATGTTTATACAGATAGCGGTGTAGATATTTCCATGTTTATACAGATAGCGGTGTAGATATCTCCTTCTTAATACAGATGGCGGTGAAGATATTTATATGTTCATACAGATGGCGGTGCAGATATTTCCATGTTCATACAGATAGCGGTGTAGATATTTCCATGTTCATACAGATAGCGGTGTAGATATTTCCATGTTCATATAGATGGCTGTGTAGATATATCCATGTTCATACAGATTGCGAAGATATTTCCATGTTCATACAGATAGCGGTGTAGATATTTCCATGTTCATACAGATAGCGGTGTAGATATTTCCATGTTCATACTGATAGCGGTGCTGATATTTCCATGTTTATACAGGTAGCGGTGTAGATATTTCAATGTTTATACAGATAGCGGTGTAGATATTTCCATGTTTATACAGATAGCGGTGAAGATATTTCCATGTTTATACAGATAGCTGTGTAGATATCTCCTTCTTAATACAGATGGCGGTGTAAATATTTATATGTTCCTACAGATGGCGGTGTAGATATTTCCATGTTCATACAGATAGCGGTGTAGTTATTTCCATGTGTAAAGAGATAGCTGTGTAGATATTTCCATGTATATGCAGATAGCTGTGTAGATATTTCCATTTTCATGCAGATAGCGGTGTAGATATTTCCATGTTCGTACAGATGGCAGTGAAGATGCATGCATGTTTACACAGATAGCGGTGTAGATATTTCCATGTTCATCCAGATGGCTGTGTAGATATATCCATGTTCATACAGATAGCGGTGTAGATATTTCCATGTTCATACAGATAGCGGTGTAGCTTTTCCATGTTCATACAGATAGCGGTGTAGATATTTCCATGTTTATACAGATAGCGGTGAAGATGTATGCATGTTTACAGAGATAGCGGTGTAGCTATTTCCAGGTTCATACATATAGCGGTGTAGATATTTCCATGTTCATCCAGATGGCTGTTTAGATATATCCATGTTCATACAGATAGCTGTGTAGATATTTCCATGTTCATACAGATAGTGGTGTAGTTATTTCCATGCTCATACAGATAGCGGTGTAGCTATTTCCATGTTCATACAGATAGCGGTGTAGATATTTCCATGTTCATGGAGATAGCGATTTAGATATTTCCATGTTCATACAGATAGCGGTGCTGATATTTCCAAGTTTATACATATAGCGGTGAAGATATCTCCATCTTAATACAGATTGCGGTGTAGATATTTATTTGTTCATACAGATGGCGGTGCAGTTATTTCCATGTTCATACAGATGGCGGTGTAGATATTTCCATGTTCATACAGATAGCGGTGTAGCTATTTCCATGTTCATAAAGATAGTGGTGTAGATATTTCCATGTTCATCCAGATGGCTGTGTAGATATATCCATGTTCATACAGATGGCGGTGAAGATATTTCCATGTTCATACAGATAGCGGTGTAGAGATTTCCATGTTCATACAGATAGCGGTGTAGATATTTCCATGTTCATACAGATAGCGGTGTAGCTATTTCCATGTTCATACAGATAGCGGTGTAGATAATTCCATGTTCATACAGGTAGCGGTGTAGATATTTCCATGTTCATACAGATAGCGGTGTAGATATTTCCATGTTTATACAGATAGCGGTGTAGATATTTCCATGTTTATACAGATAGCGGTGTAGATATCTCCATCTTAATACAGATGGCCGTGTAGATATTTATATGTTCATACAGATGGCGATGCAGGTATTTCCATGTTCATACAGATGGCAGTGTAGATATTTCCATGTTCATACAGATAGCGGTGTAGTGATTTCCATGTGTAAAGAGATAGCTGTGTAGCTATTTCCATGTATATGCAGATAGCTCTGTAGATATTTCCATTTTCATGCAGATAGCGGTGTAGATATTTCCATGTTCATACAGATAGCGGTGTAGATATTTCCATGTTTATACAGATAGCGGTGAAGATGTATGCATGTTTACACAGATAGCGGTGTAGATATTTCCATGTTCATCCAGATGGCTGTGTAGATATATCCATGTTCATACAGATAGCATTGTGGATATTTCCATGTTCATACGGACGGCTTTGTAGATATATCCATGTTCATACAGATAGCTGTGTAGATATTTCCATGTTCATCCATATGGCTGTGTAGATATATCCATGTTCATACAGATGACGGTGAAGATATTTCCATGTTCATACAGATAGCGGTGTAGCTATTTCCATGTTCATACAGATAGCGGTGTAGATATTTCCATGTTCATAGAGATAGCGGTGTAGATATTTCCATGTTCATACAGATTGCGGTGCTGATATTTCCATGTTTATACAGGTAGCGGTGTAGATATTTCCTTGTTTATACTGATAGCGGTGCAGATATTTCCATGTTTATACAGATAGCGGTGTAGATATTTCGAAGTTTATACAGATAGCGGTGAATATATATCCATCTTAATACAGATGGTGGTGTAGGCAATTATATGTTCATACAGATGGCGGTGCAGATATTTCCATGTTCTTACAGATGGCGGTGTAGATATTTCCATGTTTATAGAGATAGCGGTGTAGTTATTTCCATGTGTAAAGAGATAGCTTTGTAGATATTTCCATGTATATGCAGATAGCTGTGTAGATATTTCTATTTTCATGCAGATAGCGGTTCAGATATTTCCATGTTCATACAGATAGCGGTATAGATATTTCCATGTTTATACAGATAGCGGTGAAGGTGTATGCAAGTTTACACAGATAGCGGTGTAGATATATCCATGTTCATACAGATCGTGGTGTAGATATTTCCATGTTCATCCAGATGTCTGTGTAGTCATATCAATGTTCATACAGATGGCGGTGAAGATATTTCCATGTTCATACAGAGAGCGGTGTAGATTTTTCCATGTTCATACAGATAGCGGTGTAGATATTTCCATGTTCATACAGATGGCTGTGTAGATATATCCATGTTCATACAGATGGCGTTGAAGATATTTCCATGTTCATACAGATAGCGGTGTAGATATTTCCATGTTCATACAGATAGCGGTGTAGATATTTCCATGTTCATACCGATAGCGGTGCTGATATGTCCATGTTTATACAGGTAGCGGTGTAGATATTTCCATGTTTATACAGATAGCGGTGTAGATATTTCCATGTTTATACAGATAGCGGTGTAGATATTTCCATGTTTATACAGATAGCGGTGTAGATATCTCCTTCTTAATAGAGATGGCGGTGAAGATATTTATATGTTCATACAGATGGCGGTGCAGATATTTCCATGTTCATACAGATGGCGGTGTAGATATTTCCATGTTTATAGAGATAGCAGTGTAGTTATTTCCATGTGTAAAGAGATAGCTGTGTAGATATTTCCATGTATATGCAGACAGCTGTGTAGATATTTCCATTTTCATGCAGACAGCGGTGTAGATATTTCCATGTTCAAACAGATAGCGGTGTAGATATTTCCATGTTCATACAGATAGCGGTGTAGATATTTCCATGTTCATACAAATAGCGGTGTAGATATTTTCATGTTCATACAGATAGCGGTGTAGATATTTCCAGGTTCATGCAGATAGCGGTGTAGATATTTCCACGTTCATCCAGATTTCTGTGTAGATATATCCATGTTCATACAGATGGCGGTGAAGATATTTCCATGTTCATACGGATAGCGGTGTAGATATTTCCATGTTCATACAGATAGCAGTGTAGATATTTCCATGCTCATACAGATAGAGGGGCTGATATTTCCATGTTCATATAGATAGCGGTGCTGATATTTCCATGTTTATACAGGTAGCAGTGTAGATATTTCCATGTTTATACAGGTACCGGTGTAGATATTTCCAAGTTTATACAGATAGCGGTGTAGATATCTCCATCTTAATACAGATGGCAGTGTAGATATTTATATGTTCATACAGATGGCGGTGCAGATATTTCCATGTTCATACAGATAGCGGTGTAGATATTTCCATGTTCATACAGATAGCGGTGTAGATATTTCCATGTTCATATAGATGGCTGTGTAGATATATCCATGTTCATACAGATTGCGAAGATATTTCCATGTTCATACAGATAGCGGTGTAGATATTTCCATGTTCATACAGATAGCGGTGTAGATATTTCCATGTTCATACTGATAGCGGTGCTGATATTTCCATGTTTATACAGGTAGCGGTGTAGATATTTCAATGTTTTTACAGATAGCGGTGTAGATATTTCCATGTTTATACAGATAGCGGTGTAGATATTTCCATGTTTATACAGATAGCTGTGTAGATATCTCCTTCTTAATACAGATGGCGGTGTAAATATTTATATGTTCCTACAGATGGCGGTGTAGATATTTCCATGTTCATACAGATAGCGGTGTAGTTATTTCCATGTGTAAAGAGATAGCTGTGTAGATATTTCCATGTATATGCAGATAGCTGTGTAGATATTTCCATTTTCATGCAGATAGCGGTGTAGATATTTCCATGTTCGTACAGATGGCAGTGAAGATGCATGCATGTTTACACAGATAGCGGTGTAGATATTTCCATGTTCATCCAGATGGCTGTGTAGATATATCCATGTTCATACAGATAGCGGTGTAGATATTTCCATGTTCATACAGATAGCGGTGTAGCTTTTCCATGTTCATACAGATAGCGGTGTAGATATTTCCATGTTTATACAGATAGCGGTGAAGATGTATGCATGTTTACAGAGATAGCGGTGTAGCTATTTCCAGGTTCATACATATAGCGGTGTAGATATTTCCATGTTCATCCAGATGGCTGTTTAGATATATCCATGTTCATACAGATAGCTGTGTAGATATTTCCATGTTCATACAGATAGTGGTGTAGTTATTTCCATGCTCATACAGATAGCGGTGTAGCTATTTCCATGTTCATACAGATAGCGGTGTAGATATTTCCATGTTCATGGAGATAGCGATTTAGATATTTCCATGTTCATACAGATAGCGGTGCTGATATTTCCAAGTTTATACATATAGCGGTGAAGATATCTCCATCTTAATACAGATTGCGGTGTAGATATTTATATGTTCATACAGATGGCGGTGCAGTTATTTCCATGTTCATACAGATGGCGGTGTAGATATTTCCATGTTCATACAGATAGCGGTGTAGCTATTTCCATGTTCATAAAGATAGTGGTGTAGATATTTCCATGTTCATCCAGATGGCTGTGTAGATATATCCATGTTCATACAGATGGCGGTGAAGATATTTCCATGTTCATACAGATAGCGGTGTAGAGATTTCCATGTTCATACAGATAGCGGTGTAGATATTTCCATGTTCATACAGATAGCGGTGTAGCTATTTCCATGTTCATACAGATAGCGGTGTAGATAATTCCATGTTCATACAGGTAGCGGTGTAGATATTTCCATGTTCATACAGATAGCGGTGTAGATATTTCCATGTTTATACAGATAGCGGTGTAGATATTTCCATGTTTATACAGATAGCGGTGTAGATATCTCCATCTTAATACAGATGGCCGTGTAGATATTTATATGTTCATACAGATGGCGATGCAGGTATTTCCATGTTCATACAGATGGCAGTGTAGATATTTCCATGTTCATACAGATAGCGGTGTAGTGATTTCCATGTGTAAAGAGATAGCTGTGTAGCTATTTCCATGTATATGCAGATAGCTCTGTAGATATTTCCATTTTCATGCAGATAGCGGTGTAGATATTTCCATGTTCATACAGATAGCGGTGTAGATATTTCCATGTTTATACAGATAGCGGTGAAGATGTATGCATGTTTACACAGATAGCGGTGTAGATATTTCCATGTTCATCCAGATGGCTGTGTAGATATATCCATGTTCATACAGATAGCATTGTGGATATTTCCATGTTCATACGGACGGCTTTGTAGATATATCCATGTTCATACAGATAGCTGTGTAGATATTTCCATGTTCATCCATATGGCTGTGTAGATATATCCATGTTCATACAGATGACGGTGAAGATATTTCCATGTTCATACAGATAGCGGTGTAGCTATTTCCATGTTCATACAGATAGCGGTGTAGATATTTCCATGTTCATAGAGATAGCGGTGTAGATATTTCCATGTTCATACAGATTGCGGTGCTGATATTTCCATGTTTATACAGGTAGCGGTGTAGATATTTCCTTGTTTATACTGATAGCGGTGTAGATATTTCCATGTTTATACAGATAGCGGTGTAGATATTTCGAAGTTTATACAGATAGCGGTGAATATATATCCATCTTAATACAGATGGTGGTGTAGGCAATTATATGTTCATACAGATGGCGGTGCAGATATTTCCATGTTCTTACAGATGGCGGTGTAGATATTTCCATGTTTATAGAGATAGCGGTGTAGTTATTTCCATGTGTAAAGAGATAGCTTTGTAGATATTTCCATGTATATGCAGATAGCTGTGTAGATATTTCTATTTTCATGCAGATAGCGGTTCAGATATTTCCATGTTCATACAGATAGCGGTATAGATATTTCCATGTTTATACAGAAAGCGGTGAAGGTGTATGCAAGTTTACACAGATAGCGGTGTAGATATTTCCATGTTCATACAGATCGTGGTGTAGATATTTCCATGTTCATCCAGATGTCTGTGTAGTCATATCAATGTTCATACAGATGGCGGTGAAGATATTTCCATGTTCATACAGAGAGCGGTGTAGATTTTTCCATGTTCATACAGATAGCGGTGTAGATATTTCCATGTTCATACAGATGGCTGTGTAGATATATCCATGTTCATACAGATGGCGTTGAAGATATTTCCATGTTCATACAGATAGCGGTGTAGATATTTCCATGTTCATACAGATAGCGGTGTAGATATTTCCATGTTCATACCGATAGCGGTGCTGATATGTCCATGTTTATACAGGTAGCGGTGTAGATATTTCCATGTTTATACAGATAGCGGTGTAGATATTTCCATGTTTATACAGATAGCGGTGTAGATATTTCCATGTTTATACAGATAGCGGTGTAGATATCTCCTTCTTAATACAGATGGCGGTGAAGATATTTATATGTTCATACAGATGGCGGTGCAGATATTTCCATGTTCATACAGATGGCGGTGTAGATATTTCCATGTTTATAGAGATAGCAGTGTAGTTATTTCCATGTGTAAAGAGATAGCTGTGTAGATATTTCCATGTATATGCAGACAGCAGTGTAGATATTTCCATTTTCATGCAGACAGCGGTGTAGATATTTCCATGTTCAAACAGATAGCGGTGTAGATATTTCCATGTTCATACAGATAGCGGTGTAGATATTTCCATGTTCATACAAATAGCGGTGTAGATATTTTCATGTTCATACAGATAGCGGTGTAGATATTTCCAGGTTCATGCAGATAGCGGTGTAGATATTTCCACGTTCATCCAGATTTCTGTGTAGATATATCCATGTTCATACAGATGGCGGTGAAGATATTTCCATGTTCATACGGATAGCGGTGTAGATATTTCCATGTTCATACAGATAGCAGTGTAGATATTTCCATGCTCATACAGATAGAGGGGCTGATATTTCCATGTTCATATAGATAGCGGTGCTGATATTTCCATGTTTATACAGGTAGCAGTGTAGATATTTCCATGTTTATACAGGTAGCGGTGTAGATATTTCCATGTTCATACAGATAGCGGTGTAGCTATTTCCATGTTCATACAGATAGCGGAGTAGATATCTCCATCTTAATACAGATGGCCGTGTAGTTATTTATATGTTCATACAGATGGCGGTGCAGATATTTCCATGTTCATACAGATGGCGGTGTAGATATTTCCATGTTCATACAGATAGCGGTGTAGTTATTTCCATGTGTAAAGAGATAGCTGTGTAGATATTTCCATGTATTTGTAGATTGCTGTGTAGATATTTCCATTTTCATGCAGATAGCAGTGTAGATATTTCCATGTTCAAACAGATAGCGGTGTAGATATTTCCATGTTCATACAGATAGCGGTGTAGATATTTCCATGTTTATACAGATTGCGGTGAAGATGTATGCATATTTACACAGATAGCGGTGTAGATATTTCCATGTTCATACAGATAGCGGTGTAGATATTTCCATGTTCATCCAGATGCCTGTGTAGATATATCCATGTTCATAGAGATAGATGTGTAGATATTTCCATGTTCATACAGGTAGTGGTGTAGATATTTCCATGTTCATACAGATAGCGGTGTAGCTATTTCCATGTTCATACCGATAGCGGTGTAGAAATTTCCATGTTCATAGAGATATCTGTGTAGATATTTCCATGTTCATACAGATAGCGGTGCTGATATTTAAATGTTTATACAGGTAGCGGTGTAGATATCTCCATCTTAATATAGATGGCGGTGTAGATATTTATATGTTCATACAGATGGCGGTGCAGATATTTCCATGTTCATACAGATGGCGGTGTAGATATTTCCATGTTTACAGAGATAGCGGTGTAGGTATTTCCATGTGTAAAGAGATAGCTTTGTAGATATTTCCATGTATATGCAGATAGCTGTGAAGATATTTCTAGTCTCATGCAGATAGCGGTTCAGATATTTCCATGTTCATACAGATAGCGGTGTAGATATTTCCATGTTCATACCGATAGCGGTGCTGATATGTCCATGTTTATACAGGTAGCGGTGTAGATATTTCCATGTTTATACAGATAGCGGTGTAGATATTTCCATGTTTATACAGATAGCGGTGTAGATATTTCCATGTTTATACAGATAGCGGTGTAGATATCTCCTTCTTAATACAGATGGCGGTGAAGATATTTATATGTTCATACAGATGGCGGTGCAGATATTTCCATGTTCATACAGATGGCGGTGTAGATATTTCCATGTTTATAGAGATAGCAGTGTAGTTATTTCCATGTGTAAAGAGATAGCTGTGTAGATATTTCCATGTATATGCAGACAGCTGTGTAGATATTTCCATTTTCATGCAGACAGCGGTGTAGATATTTCCATGTTCAAACAGATAGCGGTGTAGATATTTCCATGTTCATACAGATAGCGGTGTAGATATTTCCATGTTCATACAAATAGCGGTGTAGATATTTTCATGTTCATACAGATAGCGGTGTAGATATTTCCAGGTTCATGCAGATAGCGGTGTAGATATTTCCACGTTCATCCAGATTTCTGTGTAGATATATCCATGTTCATACAGATGGCGGTGAAGATATTTCCATGTTCATACGGATAGCGGTGTAGATATTTCCATGTTCATACAGATAGCAGTGTAGATATTTCCATGCTCATACAGATAGAGGGGCTGATATTTCCATGTTCATATAGATAGCGGTGCTGATATTTCCATGTTTATACAGGTAGCAGTGTAGATATTTCCATGTTTATACAGGTAGCGGTGTAGATATTTCCATGTTCATACAGATAGCGGTGTAGCTATTTCCATGTTCATACACATAGCGGAGTAGATATCTCCATCTTAATACAGATGGCCGTGTAGTTATTTATATGTTCATACAGATGGCGGTGCAGATATTTCCATGTTCATACAGATGGCGGTGTAGATATTTCCATGTTCATACAGATAGCGGTGTAGTTATTTCCATGTGTAAAGAGATAGCTGTGTAGATATTTCCATGTATTTGTAGATTGCTGTGTAGATATTTCCATTTTCATGCAGATAGCAGTGTAGATATTTCCATGTTCAAACAGATAGCGGTGTAGATATTTCCATGTTCATACAGATAGCGGTGTAGATATTTCCATGTTTATACAGATTGCGGTGAAGATGTATGCATATTTACACAGATAGCGGTGTAGATATTTCCATGTTCATACAGATAGCGGTGTAGATATTTCCATGTTCATCCAGATGCCTGTGTAGATATATCCATGTTCATAGAGATAGATGTGTAGATATTTCCATGTTCATACAGGTAGTGGTGTAGATATTTCCATGTTCATACAGATAGCGGTGTAGCTATTTCCATGTTCATACCGATAGCGGTGTAGAAATTTCCATGTTCATAGAGATATCTGTGTAGATATTTCCATGTTCATACAGATAGCGGTGCTGATATTTAAATGTTTATACAGGTAGCGGTGTAGATATCTCCATCTTAATATAGATGGCGGTGTAGATATTTATATGTTCATACAGATGGCGGTGCAGATATTTCCATGTTCATACAGATGGCGGTGTAGATATTTCCATGTTTACAGAGATAGCGGTGTAGGTATTTCCATGTGTAAAGAGATAGCTTTGTAGATATTTCCATGTATATGCAGATAGCTGTGAAGATATTTCTAGTCTCATGCAGATAGCGGTTCAGATATTTCCATGTTCATACAGATAGCGGTGTAGATATTTCCATGTTTATACAGATAGCAGTGAAGGTGTATGCATGTTTACACAGATAGCGGTGTAGTTATTTCCATGTTCATACAGATCACGGTGTAGATATTTCCATGTTCATCCAGATGGCTGTGTAGACATATCCATGTTCATACAGATGGCGGTGAAGATATTTCCATGTTCATACAGAGAGCGGTGCAGATATTTCCATGTTCATACAGATAGCGGTGTAGATATTTCCATGTTCATCCAGATGGCTGTGTAGATATATCCATGTTCATACAGATGGCGGTGAAGATATTTCCATGTTCATATGGATAGCGGTGTAGATATTTCCATGTTCATACAGATAGCAGTGTAGATATTTCCATGCTCATACAGATAGAGGGGCTGATATTTCCATGTTCATACAGATAGCGGTGTAGATATTTCCATGTTTATACAGGTAGCGGTGTAGATATTTCCATGTTCATACAGATAGCGGTGTAGATATTTCCATGTTCATACAGATAGCGGTGTAGATATATCCATCTTAATACAGATGGCCGTGTAGTTATTTATATGTTCATACAGATGGCGGTGCAGATATTTCCATGTTCATACAGATGGCGGTGTAGATATTTCCATGTTCATACAGATAGCCGTGTAGTTATTTCCATGTGTAAAGAGATAGCTGTGTAGATATTTCCATGTATATGCAGATAGCTCTGTAGATATTTCCATGTTCATACAGGTAGTGGTGTAGATATTTCCATGTTCACACAGATAGCGGTGTAGCTATTTCCATGTTCTTACCGATAGCTGTGTAGAAATTTCCATGTTCATAGAGATAGCGGTGTAGATATTTCCATGTTCATACAGATAGCGGTGCTGATATTTAAATGTTTATACAGGTAGCGGTGTAGATATTTCCATGTTTATACAGATAGCAGTGTAGATATTTCCAAGTTTATACAGATAGTGGTGTAGATATCTCCATCTTAATATAGATGGCGGTGTAGATATTTATATGTTCATACAGATGGCGGTGCAGATATTTCCATGTTCATACAGATGGCGGTGTAGATCTTTCCATGTTTATAGAGATAGCGCTGTAGTTATTTCCATGTGTAAAGAGATAGCTTTGTAGATTTTTCCATGTATATGCAGACCGCTGTGTAGATATTTCCATTTTCATGCAGATAGCGGTGTAGATATTTCCATGTTCAAACAGATAGCGGTGTAGATATTTCTATGTTCATGCAGATAGCAGTGTAGATATTTCCATGTTTATACAGATAGCGGTGAAGATGTATGCATGTTTACACAGATAGCGGTGTAGATATTTCCTTGTTCATACAGATAGCGGTGTAGATATTTCCATGTTCATCCAGATGGCTGTGTAGATATATCCATGTTCATACAGATGGCGGTGAAGATATTTCCATGTTCATAAAGATAGCGGTGTAGATATTTCCATGTGTAAAGAGATAGCTGTGTAGATATTTCCATGTATATGCAGATAGCTGTGTAGATATTTCCATGTTCATCCAGATACCAGTTTAGATATTTCCATGTTCAAACGGATAGCGGTGTAGATATTTCCATGTTCATAGAGATAGCGGTGTAGATATTTCCATGTTCATACAGATATAGGGGCTGATATTTCCATGTTCATGCAGATAGCATTGCTGATATTTCCAGGTTTATACAGGTAGCGGTGTAGATATTTCCATGTTTATACAGATAGCAGTGTAGATATTTCCATGTTTATACAGATAGCGGTGTAGATATTTCCATGTTTATACAGATAGCGGTGTAGATATTTCCATCTTAATACAGATGGCGGTGTAGATATTTATATGTCCATATAGATGGCGGTGCAGATATTTCCATGTTCATACAGATGGCGGTGTAGATATTTCCATGTTCATACAGATAGCGGTGTAGTTATTTCCATGTGTAAAGAGATAGCTGTGTAGATATTTCCATGTATATGCAGATAGCTCTGTAGATATTTCCATTTTCATGCTGATAGCGGTTTAGATATTTCCATGTTCAAACAGATGGCGGTGTAGATATATCCATGTTCATACAGATAGCGGTGTAGATATTTCCATGTTTATACAGATAGCGGTGAAGGTGTATGGATGTTTACACAGATAGCTGTGTAGTTGTTTCCATGTTCATACAGATAACGGTGTAGATATTTCCATGTTCATCCAGATGGCTGTGTAGACATATCCATGTTCATACAGATGGCGGTGAAGATATTTCCATGTTCATACAGAGAGCGGTGCAGATATTTCCATGTTCATACAGATAGCGGTGTAGATATTTCCATGTTCATCCAGATGGCTGTGTAGATATATCCATGTTCATACAGATGGCGGTGAAGATATTTCCATGTTCATATGGATAGCGGTGTAGATATTTCCATGTTCATACAGATAGCAGTGTAGATATTTCCATGCTCATACAGATAGAGGGGCTGATATTTCCATGTTCATACAGATAGCTGTGTAGATATTAGCATGTTTATACAGGTAGCGGTGTAGATATTTCCATGTTCATACAGATAGCGGTGTAGATATTTCCATGTTCATACAGATAGCGGTGTAGATATATCCATCTTAATACAGATGGCCGTGTAGTTATTTATATGTTCATACAGATGGCGGTGCAGATATTTCCATGTTCATACAGATGGCGGTGTAGATATTTCCATGTTCATACAGATAGCGGTGTAGTTATTTCCATGTGTAAAGAGATAGCTGTGTAGATATTTCCATGTATATGCAGATAGCTCTGTAGATATTTCCATGTTCATACAGGTAGTGGTGTAGATATTTCCATGTTCACACAGATAGCGGTGTAGCTATTTCCATGTTCTTACCGATAGCGGTGTAGAAATTTCCATGTTCATAGAGATAGCGGTGTAGATATTTCCATGTTCATACAGATAGCGGTGCTGATATTTAAATGTTTATACAGGTAGCGGTGTAGATATTTCCATGTTTATACAGATAGCGGTGTAGATATTTCCATGTTCATACCGATAGCGGTGCCGATATTTCCATGTTCATACAGATAGCGGTGTAGATATTTCCATGTTCTTACCGATAGCTGTGTAGAAATTTCCATGTTCATAGAGATAGCGGTGTAGATATTTCCATGTTCATACAGATAGCGGTGCTGATATTTAAATGTTTATACAGGTAGCGGTGTAGATATTTCCATGTTTATACAGATAGCAGTGTAGATATTTCCAAGTTTATACAGATAGTGGTGTAGATATCTCCATCTTAATATAGATGGCGGTGTAGATATTTATATGTTCATACAGATGGCGGTGCAGATATTTCCATGTTCATACAGATGGCGGTGTAGATCTTTCCATGTTTATAGAGATAGCGCTGTAGTTATTTCCATGTGAAAAGAGATAGCTTTGTAGATTTTTCCATGTATATGCAGACCGCTGTGTAGATATTTCCATTTTCATACAGATAGCGGTGTAGATATTTCCATGTTCAAACAGATAGCGGTGTAGATATTTCCATGTTCATGCAGATAGCAGTGTAGATATTTCCATGTTTATACAGATAGCGGTGAAGATGTATGCATGTTTACACAGATAGCGGTGTAGACATTTCCTTGTTCATACAGATAGCGGTGTAGATATTTCCATGTTCATCCAGATGGCTGTGTAGATATATCCATGTTCATACAGATGGCGGTGAAGATATTTCCATGTTCATAAAGATAGCGGTGTAGATATTTCCATGTGTAAAGAGATAGCTGTGTAGATATTTCCATGTATATGCAGATAGCTGTGTAGATATTTCCATGTTCATCCACATACCAGTTTAGATATTTCCATGTTCAAACGGATAGCGGTGTAGATATTTCCATGTTCATAGAGATAGCGGTGTAGATATTTCCATGTTCATACAGATAGAGGGGCTGATATTTCCATGTTCATGCAGATAGCGGTGCTGATATTTCCAGGTTTATACTGGTAGCAGTGTAGATATTTCCATGTTTATACAGATAGCAGTGTAGATATATCCATGTTCATACAGATAGCGGTGTAGATATTTCCATGTTTATACAGATAGCGGTGAAGGTGTATGCATGTTTACACAGATAGCGGTGTAGTTATTTCCATGTTCACACAGATCACGGTGTAGATATTTCCATGTTCATCCAGATGGCTGTGTAGACATATCCATGTTCATACAGATGGCGGTGAAGATAATTCCATGTTCATACAGAGAGCGGTGCCGATATTTCCATGTTCATACAGATAGCGGTGTAGATATTTCCATGTTCATCCAGATGGCTGTGTAGATATATCCATGTTCATACAGATGGCGGTGAAGATATTTCCATGTTCATATGGATAGCGGTGTATATATTTCCATGTTCATACAGATAGCAGTGTAGATATTTCCATGCTCATACAGATAGAGGGGCTGATATTTCCATGTTCATACAGATAGCGGTGTAGATATTTCCATGTTTATACAGGTAGCGGTGTAGATATTTCCATGTTCATACAGATAGCGGTGTAGATATTTCCATGTTCATACAGATAGCGGTGTAGATATATCCATCTTAATACAGATGGCCGTGTAGTTTTTTATATGTTCATACAGATGGCGGTGCAGATATTTCCATGTTCATACAGATGGCGGTGTAGATATTTCCATGTTCATACAGATAGCGGTGTAGTTATTTCCATGTGTAAAGAGATAGCTGTGTAGATATTTCCATGTATATGCAGATAGCTCTGTAGATATTTCCATGTTCATACAGGTAGTGGTGTAGATATTTCCATGTTCACACAGATAGCGGTGTAGCTATTTCCATGTTCTTACCGATAGCGGTGTAGAAATTTCCATGTTCATAGAGATAGCGGTGTAGATATTTCCATGTTCATACAGATAGCGGTGCTGATATTTAAATGTTTATACAGGTAGCGGTGTAGATATTTCCATGTTTATACAGATAGCGGTGTAGATATCTCCATCTTAATATAGATGGCGGTGTAGATATTTATATGTTCATACAGATGGCGGTGCAGATATTTCCATGTTCATACAGATGGCGGTGTAGATATTTCCATGTTTATAGAGGTAGCGCTGTAGTTATTTCCATGTGTAAAGAGATAGCTTTGTAGATATTTCCATGTATATGCAGATCGCTGTGTAGATATTTCCATTTTCATGCAGATAGCAGTGTAGATATTTCCATGTTCAAACAGATAGCGGTGTAGATATTTCCATGTTCATGCAGATAGCATTGTAGATATTTCCATGTTTATACAGATAGCGGTGAAGATGTATGCATGTTTACACAGATAGCGGTGTAGATATTTCCTCGTTCATACAGATAGCGGTGTTGATATTTCCATGTTCATCCAGATGGCTGTGTAGATATATCCATGTTCATACAGATGGCGGTGAAGATATTTCCATGTTCATACAGATAGCGGTGTAGATATTTCCACGTTGATCCAGATGGCTGTGTAGTTATTTCCATGTTCATACAGATGGCGGTGAAGATATTTCCATGTTCATACGGATAGCGGTGTAGATATTTCCATGTTCATACAGATAGCAGTGTAGATATTTCCATGATCATACAGATGGAGGGGCTGATATTTCCATGTTCATATAGATAGCGGTGCTGATATTTCCATGTTTATACAGGTAGCCGTGTAGATATTTCCATGTTTATACAGGTAGCGCTGTAGATATTTCCATGTTCATACAGATAGGGGAGTAGATATCTCCATCTTAATACAGATGGCCGTGTAGTTATTTATATGTTCATACAGATGGCGGTGCAGATATTTCCATGTTCATACTGATGGCGGTGTAGATATTTCCATGTTCATAAAGATAGCGGTGTAGTTATTTCCATGTGTAAAGAGATAGCTGTGTAGGTATTTCCATGTATATGCAGATAGCTGTGTAGATATTTCCATGTTCATCCAGATAGCGGTTTACATATTTCCATGTTCAAACAGATAGCGGTGTAGATATTTCCATGTTCATAGAGATAGCGGTGTAGATATTTCCATGTTCATACAGATAGAGGGGCTGATATTTCCATGTTCATGCACAAAGCGGTGCTGATATTTCCATGTTTATAAAGGTAGCGGTGTAGATATTTCCATGTTTATACAGATAGCAGTGTAGATATTTCCATGTTTATACAGATAGCGGTGTAGATATTTCCATGTTTATACAGATAGCGGTGTAGATATCTCCATCTTAATACAGATGGCGGTGTAGATATTTATATGTCCATACAGATGGCGGAGCAGATATTTCCATGTTCATACCGATGGCGGTGTAGATATTTCCATGTTCATACAGATAGCGGTGTAGTTTTTTCTATGTGTAAAGAGATAGCTGTGTAGATATATCCATGTATATGCAGATAGCTGTGTAGATATTTCCATTTTCATGCTGGTAGCGGTTTAGATATTTCCATGTTCAAACAGATGGCGGTGTAGATATATCCATGTTCATATAGATAGCGGTGCTGATATTTCCATGTTTATACATATAGCGTTGTAGATATTTCCCTGTTCATACAGATAGCGGAGTAGATATCTCCATCTTAATACAGATGGCCGTGTAGTTATTTATATGTTCATACAGATGGCGGTGCAGATATTTCCATGTTCATACAGATGGCGGTGTAGATATTTCCATGTTCATACAGATAGCGGTGTAGTTATTTCCATGTGTAAAGAGATAGCTGTGTTGATATTTCCATGTATATGTAGATAGCTCTGTAGATATTTCCATTTTCATGCAGATAGCGGTGTAGATATTTCCATGTTCATCCAGATGGCTGTGTGGATATATCCATGTTCATACAGATAGCTGTGTAGATATTTCCATGTTCATACAGATAGTGGTGTAGTTATTTCCATGCTCATACAGATAGCGGTGTAGCTAGTTCCATGTTCATACAGATAGCGGTGTAGATATTTCCATATTCATGGAGATAGCGGTTTAGATATTTCCATGTTCATACAGATAGCGGTGCTGATATTTCCAAGTTTATACATATAGCGGTGAAGATATCTCCATCTTAATACAGATTGCGGTGTAGATATTTATATGTTCATACAGATGGCGGTGCAGTTATTTCCATGTTCATACAGATGGCGGTGTAGATATTTCCATGTTTATAGAGATGGCGGTGTAGTTATTTCCATGTATATAGAGATAGCTTTGTAGATATTTCCATGTATATGCAGATAGCTGTGTAGATATATCTATTTTCATGCAGATAGCGGTTTAGATATTTCCATGTTCAAACAGATAGCGGTGTAGATATTTCCATGTTCATACAGATAGCGGTGTAGATATTTCCATGTTTATACAGATAGCGGTCAAGATGTATGCATGTTTACACAGATAGCGGTGTAGATATTTCCATGTTCTTACAGATCGCGGTGTAGATATTTCCATGTTCATCCAGATGGCTGTGTAGACATATCCATGTTAATACAGATGGCGGTGAAGATATTTCCATGTTCATACAGATAGCGGTGTAGATATTTCCATGTTCATACAGATAGTGGTGTAGATATTTCCATGTTCATACAGATTGCGGTGTAGATATTTCCATGTTCATACAGATGGCGGTGAAGATATTTCTATGTTCATACAAATGGCGGTGTAGATATTTCCATGTTCATACAGATGGCGGTGAAGATATTTCCATGTTCATACAGATAGCGGTGTAGATAATTCCATGTTCATCCAGATGGCTGTGTAGGTATATCCATGTTCATACAGATGGCGGTGAAGATATTTCCATGCTCATACAGATAGCAGTGTAGATATTTCCATGTTTACACAAATAGTGGTTTAGATATTTCCATGTTCATTCAGATAGAGGGGCTGATATTTCCATGTTCATACTGATAGCGGTGCTGATATTTCCATGTTTATACAGGTAGCGGAGTAGATATTTCCATGTTTCTAAAGACAGTGGTGTAGATATTTCCATGTTTATACAGATAGCGGTGTAGATATTTCCATGTTTATACAGATAGCGGTGTAGATATCTCCATCTTTATACAGATGGCGGTGTAGATATTTATATGTTCATACAGATGGCGGTGCAGATATTTCCATGTTCATACAGATGGCGGTGTAGATATTTCCATGTTCATACAGATAGCGGTGTAGTTATTTCCATGTGTAAAGAGATAGCTGTGTAGATATTACCATGTACATGCAGATAGCTGTGTAGATATTTCCATTTTCATGCAGATAGCGGTTTAGATATTTCCATGTTCAAACTGATAGCGGTGTAGATATTTCCATGTTCATACAGATAGTGGTGTAGTTATTTCCATGTTTATACAGATAGCGGTGAAGATGTATGCATGTTTACGCAGATAGCGGTGTAGATATTTCCATATTCATACAGATAGCGGTGTAGATATTTCCATGTACATCCAGATGGCTGTGTAGATATATCCATGTTCATTCAGATAGCGGTGCAGATATTTCCATGTTCATACAGATAGTGCTGTAGACATTTCCATGTTCATACAGATAGCGGTGTAGCTATTTCCATGTTCATGCAGATAGCGGTGTAGATATTTCCATGTTCGTACAGATAGCGGTGTAGATATTTCCATGTTCACACAGATAGCAGTGCTTATATTTCCTTGTTTATACAGCTATCGGTGTAAATATTTCCATGTTTATACAGATAGCGGTGTAGATATTTCCATGTTTATACAGATAGCGGTGTAGATATTTCCATGTTCCTCCACATGGTTGTGTAGATATATCCAAGTTCATACAGATCGCGGTGAAGATATTTCCATGTTCACACAGATAGCGGTGTAGATATTTAAATGTTCATACAGATAGTGGTGTAGATATTTCCATGTTCATACAGATAGCGGTGTAGTTATTTCCATGTTCATCCAGATGGCTGTGTAGACATATCCATGTTCATACAGATGGTGGTGAAGATAATTCCGTGTTCATACAGATAGCGGTGTAGATATTTCCATCTTCATACAGATAGTGGTGTAGATATTTCCATGTTCATACAGATAGAGGGGCTGATATTTCCATGTTCATACAGATAGCGGTGCTGATATTTCCATGTTTATACAGGTAGCGGTGTAGATATTTCCATGTTTATACAGATAGCGGTGTAGATATTTCCATGTTTATACAGATAGCGGTGTAGATATCTCCATCTTAATACAGATGGCGTTGTAGGTATTTACATGTTCATACAGATGGCCGTGCAGATATTTCCATGTTCATACAGATGGCGGTGTACATATTTCGATGTTCATACAGATAGCGGTGTAGATATTTCCATGTGTAAAGAGATAGCGGTGTAGATATTACCATGTATATGCAGATAGCTGTGTAGATTTTTCCATTTTCATGCAGTTATCGGTTTAGATATTTCCATGTTCAAACAGATAGCTTTGTAGATATTTCCATGTTCATACAGATAGCAGTGTAGATATTTCCATGTTTATACAGATAGCGGTGAAGAAGTATGCATGTTTACACAGATAGCGGTGTAGCTATTTCCATGTTCATACAGATAGTGGTGTAGCTATTTCCATGTTCATACAGAGAGCGGTGTAGATATTTCCATGTTCGTACAGATAGCGGTGTAGATATTTCCATGTACATACAGATAACGGTGCTGATATTTCCATGTTTATACAGGTAGCGGTGTGGATATTTCCATGTTTATACAGATAGCTGTGTAGATATTTCCATTTTTATACAGATAGCGGTGTAGATATTTCCAAGTTTATACAGATAGCGGTGTAGATATCTCCATTTTAATACAGTTGGCGGTGTAGATATTTATATGTTCATACAGATGGCGGTGCAGATATTTCCATGTTCATACAGATAGCGGTGTAGGTATTTCCATGTTCATCCAGATGGCTGTGTAGATATATCCATGTTCATACAGATGGCGGTGAAGATATTTCCATGCTCATACAGATAGCAGTGTAGATATTTCCATGTTCATACAGATAGTGGTGTAGATATTTCCATGTTCATACAGATAGAGGGGCTGATATTTCCATGTTCATACAGATAGCAGTGCTGATATTTCCATGTTTATACAGGTAGCGGTGTAGATATTTCCATGTTTATAAAGATAGCGGTGTAGATATTTCCATGTTTATACAGATAGCGGTGTAGATATTTATATGTTCATACAAATGGCCTTCCAGATATTTCCATGTTCATACAGATGCCGGTGTAGATATTTCCATGTTCATACAGATAGCAGTGTAGTTATTTCCATGTGTAAAGAGATAGCTGTGTAGATATTTCCATGTATATGCAGATAGCTGTGCAGATATTTCCATTTTCATGCAGATAGCGGTTTAGATATTTCCATGTTCAAACAGATAGCGGTGTAGATATTTCCATGTTGATACAGATAGCGGTGTAGTTATTTCCATGTTTATACAGATAGCGGTGAAGATGTATGCATGTTTACACAGATAGCGGTGAAGATATTTCCATGTTCATACAGATAGCGGTGTAGATATTTCCATGTTCATACAGATAGCGGTGTAGCTATTTCCATGTTCATACAGATAGCGGTGTAGATATTTCCATGTTCATCCAGATGGCTGTGTAGACATATCCATGTTCATACAGATGGCGGTGAAGATAATTCCATGTTCATACAGATAGCGGTGTAGATATTTCCATGTTCATACAGATAGTGGTGTAGATATTGCCACGTTCATACAGATAGAGGGGCTGATATTTCCATGTTCATACAGATAGCAGTGCTGATATTTCCATGTTTATACAGGTAGCGGTGTAGATATTTCCATGTTCATACAGATAGCGGTGTAGATATTTCCATGTTTATACAGGTAGCAGTGTAGATATCTCCATCTTAATACTGATGGCGGTGTAGATATTTATATGTTCATACAGATGGCCGTGCAGATATTTCCATGTTCATACAGATGGCGGTGTAGATATTTCCATGTTCATACAGATAGCGGTGTAGTTATTTCCATGTGTAAAGAGATAGCTGTGTAGATATTTAAATGTATATGCAGATAGCAGTGTAGATATTTCCATTTTCATGCAGATAGCGGTGTAGATATTTCCATGTTCAAACAGATAGCGGTGTAGATATTTCCATGTTCATACAGATAGCGGTGTAGATATTTCCATGTTCATACAGATAGCGGTGTAGATATTTCCCTGTTTATACAGATAGCGGTGAAGAAGTATGCATGTTTACACAGAGAGCTGTGTAGCTATTTCCATGTTCATACAGATAGCGGGGTAGATATTTCCATTTTTATACAGATAGCGGTGTAGATATTTCCAAGTTTATACAGATAGCGGTGTAGATATCTCCATCTTAATACAGATGGCGGTGTAGATATTTATATGTTCATACAGATGTCGGTGCAGATATTTCCATGTTCAAACAGATGGCGGTGTAGATAATTCCATGTTCATCCAGATGGCTGTGTAGGTATATCCATGTTCATACAGATGGCGGTGAAGATATTTCCATGCTCTTACAGATAGCAGTGTAGATATTTCCATGTTTACACAAATAGTGGTTTAGATATTTCCATGTTCATTCAGATAGAGGGGCTGATATTTCCATGTTCATACTGATAGCGGTGCTGATATTTCCATGTTTATACAGGTAGCGGAGTAGATATTTCCATTTTTCTAAAGACAGTGGTGTAGATATTTCCATGTTTATACAGATAGCGGTGTAGATATTTCCATGTTTATACAGATAGCGGTGTAGATATCTCCATCTTAATACAGATGGCGGTGTAGATATTTATATGTTCATACAGATGGCGGTGCAGATATTTCCATGTTCATACAGATAGCGGTGTAGATATTTCCATGTTCATACAGATAGCGGTGTAGCTATTTCCACGTTCATACCGATAGCGGTGTAGAAATTTCCATGTTCTTAGAGATAGCGGTGTAGATATTTCCATGTTCATACAGATAGCGATGCTGATATTTAAATGTTTATACATGTAGCGGTGTAGATATCTCCATCTTAATATAGATGGCGGTGTAGATATTTATATGTTCATGCAGATAGCGGTGCAGATATTTCCATGTTCATACAGATAGCGGTGCTGATATTTCCATGTTCATACCGATAGTGGTGCTGATATTTCCATGTTTATACAGGTAGCGGTGTAGATATTTCCATGTTTTACAGATAGCGGTGTAGATATTTCCAAGTTTATACAGATAGCGGTGTAGATGTCTCCATCTTAGTACAGATGGCGGTGTAGATATTTATATGTTCATACAGATGGCGGTGTAGATATTTCCATGTTCATACAGATGGCGGTGTAGATATTTCCATGTTTATAGAGATAGTGGTGTAGTTATTTCCATGTGTAAAGAGATAGCTTTGTAGATATTTCCATGTATATGCAGATAGCTGTGTAGATATTTCCATTTTCATGCAGATAGTGGTGTAGATATTTCCATGTTCAAACAGATAGCGGTGTAGATATTTCCATGTTCATACAGATAGTGGTGTAGATATTTCCATGTTTATACAGATAGCGGTGAAGATGTTTGCATGTTTACACAGATAGCGGTGTAGATATTTCCATGTTCAAAGAGATAGCGGTGTAGATATTTCCATGTTCATCCAGATGGCTGTGTAGATATGTATATGTTCATAGAGAGAGAGGTGTAGATATTTCCATGTTCATACAGGTAGTGGTGTAGATATTTCCATGTTCACACAGATAGCGGTGTAGCTATTTCCATGTTCTTACCGGTAGCGGTGTAGAAATTTCCATGTTCATAGAGATAGCGGTGTAGATATTTCCATGTTCATACAGATAGCTGTGCTGATATTTAAATGTTTATACAGGTAGCGGTGTAGATATTTCCATGTTTATACAGATAGCAGTGTAGATATTTCCAAGTTTATACAGATAGTGGTGTAGATATCTCCATCTTAATATAGATGGCGGTGTAGATATTTATATGTTCATACAGATGGCGTTGCAGATATTTCCATGTTCATACAGATGGCGGTGTAGTTCTTTCCATGTTTATAGAGATAGCGCTGTAGTTATTTCCATGTGTAAAGAGATAGCTTTGTAGATATTTCCATGTATATGCAGACCGCTGTGTAGATATTTCCATTTTCATGCAGATAGCTGTGTAGATATTTCCATGTTCAAACAGATAGCGGTGTAGATATTTCCATGTTCATGCAGATAGCAGTGTAGATATTTCCATGTTTATACAGATAGCGGTGAAGATGTATGCATGTTTACACAGATAGCGGTGTAGATATTTCCTTGTTCATACAGATAGCGGTGTAGATATTTCCATGTTCATCCAGATGGCTGTGTAGATATATCCATGTTCATACAGATGGCGGTGAAGATATTTCCATGTTCATAAAGATAGCGGTGTAGATATTTCCATGTGTAAAGAGATAGCTGTGTAGATATTTCCATGTATATGCAGACCGCTGTGTAGATATTTCCATTTTCATGCAGATACCGGTGTAGATATTTCCATGTTCAAACAGATAGCGGTGTAGATATTTCCATGTTCATGCAGATAGCAGTGTAGATATTTCCATGTTTATACAGATAGCGGTGTAGATATCTCCATCTTAATAGAGATGGCGGTGTAGATATTTATATGTCCATACAGATGGCGGTGCAGATATTTCCATGTTCATACAGATGGCGGTGTAGATATTTCCATGTTCATACAGATAGCGGTGTAGTTATTTCCATGTGTAAAGAGATAGCTGTGTAGATATTACCATGTACATGCAGATAGCTGTGTAGATATTTCCATTTTCATGCAGATAGCGGTTTAGATATTTCCATGTTCAAACAGATAGCGGTGTAGATATTTCCATGTTCATACAGATAGTGGTGTAGTTATTTCCATGTTTATACAGATAGCGGTGAAGATGTATGCATGTTTACGCAGATAGCGGTGTAGATATTTCCATGTTCATACAGATAGCGGTGTAGATATTTCCATGTACATCCAGATGGCTGTGTAGATATATCCATGTTCATTCAGATAGCGGTGCAGATATTTCCATGTTCATACAGATAGTGCTGTAGACATTTCCATGTTCATACAGATAGCGGTGTAGCTATTTCCATGTTCATGCAGATAGCGGTGTAGATATTTCCATGTTCGTACAGATAGCGGTGTAGATATTTGCATGTTCACACAGATAGCAGTGCTTATATTTCCTTGTTTATACAGCTAGCGGTGTAAATATTTCCATGTTTATACAGATAGCGGTGTAGATATTTCCATGTTTATACAGATAGCGGTGTAGATATTTCCATGTTCCTCCACATGGTTGTGTAGATATATCCAAGTTCATACAGATGGCGGTGAAGATATTTCCATGTTCACACAGATAGCGGTGTAGATATTTCCATGTTCATACAGATAGTGGTGTAGATATTTCCATGTTCATACAGATAGTGGTGTAGCTATTTCCATGTTCATACAGATAGCGGTGTAGATATTTCCATGTTCAACCAGATGGCTGTGTAGACATATCCATGTTTACACAGATGGTGGTGAAGATAATTCCATGTTCATACAGATAGCGGTGTAGATATTCCCATGTTCATACAGATAGTGGTGTAGATATTTCCATGTTCATACAGATAGAGGGGCAGATATTTCCATGTTCATACAGATAGCTGTGCGTATATTTCCATGTTTATACAGGTAGCAGTGTAGATATTTCCATGTTTACACAGATAGCGGTGTAGATATTTCCATGTTTATACAGATAGCGGTGTCTTAATACAGATGGCGGTGTAGATATTTATATGTTCATACAGATGGCCGTGCAGATATTTCAATGTTCATACAGATGGCGGTGTAGATATCTGCATGTGTAAAGAGATAGCTGTGTAGATATTTCCATTTTCATGCAGATAGCGGTGTTTATATTTCCATGTTTATACAGGTAGCGGTGTAGAAATTTCCATGTTTATACAGATAGCGGTGTAGATATTTCCATGTTTATACAGATAAAGGTGTAGATATTTCCAAGTTTATACAGATAGCGGTGTAGATATCTCAATCTTAATACAGATGGCAGTGTAGATATTTATATGTTCATACAGATGCCGGTTCAGATATTTCCATGTTCATACAGATGGCGGTGTAGATATTTCCATGTTTATAGAGATAGTGGTGTAGTTATTTCCATGTGTAAAGAGATAGCTTTGTAGATATTTCCATGTATATGCAGATAGCTGTGTAGATATTTCTATTTTCATGCAGATAGCGGTGTAGATATTTCCATGTTCAAACAGATAGCGGTGTAGATATTTCCATGTTCATACAGATAGTGGTGTAGATATTTCCATGTTCATACAGATAGCGGTGTAACTATTTCCATGTTAATACAGATAGCGGTGTAGATATTTCCATGTTCTTCCAAATGGCTGTGTAGATATATCCATGTTCATACAGAAGGCGGTGAAGATATTTCCATGTTCATACAGATAGCCGTGTAGATATTTCCATGTTCATACAGATAGCGGGGTAGATATTTCCATTTTCATACAGATAGATGGGCTGATATTTCCATGTTCATACAGATAGCGGTGCTGATATTTCCATGTTTATACAGGTAGCGGTGTAGATATTTCCAAGTTTATACAGATAGCGGTGTAGACATTTACATGTTTATACAGATAGCGATGTTGATATTTCCATGTTTATACAGATAGCGGTGTAGATATCTCCACCTTAATACAGATGGCGGTGTAGATATTTATATGTTCATACAGATGGCCGTGCAGATATTTCCATATTCATACAGATAGCGGTGTAGTTATTTCCATGTATATGCAGATAGCTGTGTAGATATTTCCATTTTCATGCAGATAGCGGTTTAGATATTTCCAAGTTCAAACAGATAGCGGTGTAGATATTTCCATGTTCATACAGATAGCGGTGTAGATATATCCATGTTTATACAGATAGCGGTGAAGATGTATGCATGTCTACACAGGTAGCGGTGTATATATTTCCATGTTCATACAGATAGCGGTGTATATATTTCCATGTTCATCCAGATGGCTGTGTTGATATATCCATGTTCATAGAGATAGCAGTGTAGATATTTCCATGTTCATACAGATAGTGCTGTAGATATTTCCATGTTCATACAGATAGCGGTGTAGATATTTCCATGTTTATACAGATAGCGGTGTAGATATTTCCACGTTCATCCAGATGGCTGTGTAGATATATCCATGTTCATACAGATGGCGGTGAAGATATATCCATGCTCCTACATATAGCAGTGTAGATATTTCCATGTTCATACAGATAGTGGTGTACATATTTCCATGTTCATACAGATAGAGGGGCTGATATTTCCATGTTCATACAGATAGCGGTGCTGATATTTCCATGTTTATACAGGTAGCGGTGTAGATATTTCCATGTTCATACAGATAGCGGTGTAGATATTTATATGTTCATACAGATGGCCGTGCAGATATTTCCATGTTCATACAGATGGCGGTGTAGATATTTCCATGTTCATACAGATAGCGGTGTAGTTATTTCCATGTGTAAAGAGATAGCTGTGTAGATTTTTAAATGTATATGCAGATAGCAGTGTAGATATTTCCATTTTCATGCAGATAGCGGTGTAGATATTTCCATGTTTATACAGATAGCGGTGAAGAAGTATGCATGTTTACACAGATAGCTGTGTAGCTATTTCCATGTTCATACAGATAGTGGTGTAGATATTTCCATGTTCGTACAGATAGCGGTGTAGCTATTTCCACGTTCATGCAGATAGCGGTGTAGATATTTCCATGTTCGTACAGATAGCGGTGTAGATATTTCCATGTTCATACAGATAGCTGTTCTGATATTTCCATGTTTATACAGGTAGCGGTGTGGATATTTCCATGTTTATACAGATAGCGGTGTAGATATTTCCAAGTATATACAGATAGCGGTGTAGATATCTCCATCTTAAAACAGATGGCGGTGTAGATATTTATATGTTCATACAGATGGCGGTGCAGATATTTCCATGTTCATACAGATAGCGGTGTAGATATTTCCATGTTCATACAGATAGCGGTGTAGCTATTTCCACGTTCATACCGATAGCGGTGTAGAAATTTCCATGTTCTTAGAGATAGCGGTGTAGATATTTCCATGTTCATACAGATAGCGATGCTGATATTTAAATGTTTATACATGTAGCGGTGTAGATATCTCCATCTTAATATAGATGGCGGTGTAGATATTTATATGTTCATGCAGATAGCGGTGCAGATATTTCCATGTTCATACAGATAGCGGTGCTGATATTTCCATGTTCATACCGATAGTGGTGCTGATATTTCCATGTTTATACAGGTAGCGGTGTAGATATTTCCATGTTTTACAGATAGCGGTGTATATATTTCCAAGTTTATGCAGATAGCGGTGTAGATGTCTCCATCTTAGTACAGATGGCGGTGTAGATATTTATATGTTCATACAGATGGCGGTGTAGATATTTCCATGTTCATACAGATGGCGGTGTAGATATTTCCATGTTTATAGAGATAGTGGTGTAGTTATTTCCATGTGTAAAGAGATAGCTTTGTAGATATTTCCATGTATATGCAGATAGCTGTGTAGATATTTCCATTTTCATGCAGATAGTGGTGTAGATATTTCCATGTTCAAACAGATAGCGGTGTAGATATTTCCATGTTCATACAGATAGCGGTGTAGATATTTCCATGTTTATACAGATAGCGGTGAAGATGTTTGCATGTTTACACAGATAGCGGTGTAGATATTTCCATGTTCAAAGAGATAGCGGTGTAGATATTTCCATGTTCATCCAGATGGCTGTGTAGATATGTATATGTTCATAGAGAGAGAGGTGTAGATATTTCCATGTTCATACAGGTAGTGGTGTAGATATTTCCATGTTCACACAGATAGCGGTGTAGCTATTTCCATGTTCTTACCGGTAGCGGTGTAGAAATTTCCATGTTCATAGAGATAGCGGTGTAGATATTTCCATGTTCATACAGATAGCGGTGCTGATATTTAAATGTTTATACAGGTAGCGGTGTAGATATTTCCATGTTTATACAGATAGCAGTGTAGATATTTCCAAGTTTATACAGATAGTGGTGTAGGTATCTCCATCTTAATATAGATGGCGGTGTAGATATTTATATGTTCATACAGATGGCGGTGCAGATATTTCCATGTTCATACAGATGGCGGTGTAGTTCTTTCCATGTTTATAGAGATAGCGCTGTAGTTATTTCCATGTGTAAAGAGATAGCTTTGTAGATATTTCCATGTATATGCAGACCGCTTTGTAGATATTTCCATTTTCATGCAGATAGCTGTGTAGATATTTCCATGTTCAAACAGATAGCGGTGTAGATATTTCCATGTTCATGCAGATAGCAGTGTAGATATTTCCATGTTTACACAGATAGCGGTGAAGATGTATGCATGTTTACACAGATAGAAGTGTAGATATTTCCTTGTTCATACAGATAGCGGTGTAGATATTTCCATGTTCATCCAGATGGCTGTGTAGATATATCCATGTTCATACAGATGGCGGTGAAGATATTTCCATGTTCATAAAGATAGCGGTGTAGATATTTCCATGTGTAAAGAGATAGCTGTGTAGATATTTCCATGTATATGCAGACCGCTGTGTAGATATTTCCATTTTCATGCAGATACCGGTGTAGATATTTCCATGTTCAAACAGATAGCGGTGCAGATATTTCCATGTTCATGCAGATAGCAGTGTAGATATTTCCATGTTTATACAGATAGCGGTGTAGATATCTCCATCTTAATAGAGATGGCGGTGTAGATATTTATATGTCCATACAGATGGCGGTGCAGATATTTCCATGTTCATACAGATGGCGGTGTAGATATTTCCATGTTCATACAGATAGCGGTGTAGTTATTTCCATGTGTAAAGAGATAGCTGTGTAGATATTTCCATGTATATGCAGATAGCTGTGTAGATATTTCCATTTTCATGCAGATAGCGGTGTAGATATTTCCATGTTCAAACAGATAGCGGTGTAGATATATCCATGTTCATACAGATAGCGGTGTAGATATTTCCATGTTCATACAGATAGCGGTGTAGATATTTCCATGTTCGTACAGATGGCAGTGAAGATGCATGCATGTTTACACAGATAGCGGTGTAGATATTTCCATGTTCATCCAGATGGCTGTGTAGATATATCCATGTTCATACAGATAGCGGTGTAGATATTTCCATGTTCATACAGATAGCGGTGTAGCTATTTCCATGTTCATACAGATAGCGGTGTAGATATTTCCATGTTTATACAGATAGCGGTGAAGATGTATGCATGTTTACAGAGATAGCGGTGTAGCTATTTCCAGGTTCATACATATAGCGGTGTAGATATTTCCATGTTCATCCAGATGGCTGTGTAGATATATCCATGTTCATACAGATAGCTGTGTAGATATTTCCATGTTCATACAGATAGCGGTGTAGCTATTTCCATGTTCATACAGATAGCGGTGTAGATAATTCCATGTTCATACAGATAGCGGTGTAGATATTTCCATGTTCATACAGATAGCGGTGTAGATATTTCCATGTTTATACAGATAGCGGTGTAGATATTTCCATGTTTATACAGATAGCGGTGTAGATATTTATATGTTCATACAGATGGCGGTGCAGTTATTTCCATGTTCATACAGATGGCGGTGTAGATATTTCCATGTTCATACAGATAGCGGTGTAGCTATTTCCATGTTCATAAAGATAGTGGTGTAGATATTTCCATGTTCATCCAGATGGCTGTGTAGATATATCCATGTTCATACAGATGGCGGTGAAGATATTTCCATGTTCATACAGATAGCGGTGTAGAGATTTCCATGTTCATACAGATAGCGGTGTAGATATTTCCATGTTCATACAGATAGCGGTGTAGCTATTTCCATGTTCATACAGATAGCGGTGTAGATAATTCCATGTTCATACAGATAGCGGTGTAGATATTTCCATGTTCATACAGATAGCGGTGTAGATATTTCCATGTTTATACAGATAGCGGTGTAGATATTTCCATGTTTATACAGATAGCGGTGTAGATATCTCCATCTTAATACAGATGGCCGTGTAGATATTTATATGTTCATACAGATGGCGATGCAGGTATTTCCATGTTCATACAGATGGCAGTGTAGATATTTCCATGTTCATACAGATAGCGGTGTAGTGATTTCCATGTGTAAAGAGATAGCTGTGTAGCTATTTCCATGTATATGCAGATAGCTCTGTAGATATTTCCATTTTCATGCAGATAGCGGTGTAGATATTTCCATGTTCATACAGATAGCGGTGTAGATATTTCCATGTTTATACAGATAGCGGTGAAGATGTATGCATGTTTACACAGATAGCGGTGTAGATATTTCCATGTTCATCCAGATGGCTGTGTAGATATATCCATGTTCATACAGATAGCATTGTGGATATTTCCATGTTCATACGGACGGCTTTGTAGATATATCCATGTTCATACAGATAGCTGTGTAGATATTTCCATGTTCATCCATATGGCTGTGTAGATATATCCATGTTCATACAGATGACGGTGAAGATATTTCCATGTTCATACAGATAGCGGTGTAGCTATTTCCATGTTCATACAGATTGCGGTGTAGATATTTCCATGTTCATAGAGATAGCGGTGTAGATATTTCCATGTTCATACAGATAGCGGTGCTGATATTTCCATGTTTATACAGGTAGCGGTGTAGATATTTCCTTGTTTATACTGATAGCGGTGTAGATATTTCCATGTTTATACAGATAGCGGTGTAGATATTTCGAAGTTTATACAGATAGCGGTGAATATATATCCATCTTAATACAGATGGTGGTGTAGGCAATTATATGTTCATACAGATGGCGGTGCAGATATTTCCATGTTCTTACAGATGGCGGTGTAGATATTTCCATGTTTATAGAGATAGCGGTGTAGTTATTTCCATGTGTAAAGAGATAGCTTTGTAGATATTTCCATGTATATGCAGATAGCTGTGTAGATATTTCTATTTTCATGCAGATAGCGGTTCAGATATTTCCATGTTCATACAGATAGCGGTGTAGATATTTCCATGTTTATACAGAAAGCGGTGAAGGTGT
Organism: Gorilla gorilla gorilla; assembly: GCF_029281585.2. Lineage (NCBI taxonomy): Eukaryota > Metazoa > Chordata > Mammalia > Primates > Hominidae > Gorilla > Gorilla gorilla. The sequence continues at coordinate 3,748,107 of NC_073233.2, read as the reverse complement.
ATGCAAGTTTACACAGATAGCGGTGTAGATATTTCCATGTTCATACAGATCGCGGTGTAGATATTTCCATGTTCATCCAGATGTCTGTGTAGTCATATCCATGTTCATACAGATGGCCGTGAAGATATTTCCATGTTCATACAGAGAGCGGTGTAGATATTTCCATGTTCATACAGATAGCGGTGTAGATATTTCCATGTTCATACAGATGGCTGTGTAGATATATCCATGTTCATACAGATGGCGTTGAAGATATTTCCATGTTCATACAGATAGCGGTGTAGATATTTCCATGTTCATACAGATAGCGGTGTAGATATTTCCATGTTCATACCGATAGCGGTGCTGATATGTCCATGTTTATACAGGTAGCAGTGTAGATATTTCCATGTTTATACAGATAGCGGTGTAGATATTTCCATGTTTATACAGATAGCGGTGTAGATATCTCCTTCTTAATACAGATGACGGTGAAGATATTTATATGTTCATACAGATGGCGGTGCAGATATTTCCATGTTCATACAGATGGCGGTGTAGATATTTCCATGTTTATAGAGATAGCGGTGTAGTTATTTCCATGTGTAAAGAGATAGCTGTGTAGATATTTCCATGTATATGCAGACAGCTGTGTAGATATTTTCATTTTCATGCAGACAGCGGTGTAGATATTTCCATGTTCAAACAGATAGCGGTGTAGATATTTCCATGTTCATACAGATAGCGGTGTAGATATTTCCATGTTCATACAAATAGCGGTGTAGATATTTTCATGTTCATACTGATAGCGGTGTAGATATTTCCATGTTCATGCAGATAGCGGTGTAGATATTTCCACGTTCATCCAGATTTCTGTGTAGATATATCCATGTTCATACAGATGGCGGTGAAGATATTTCCATGTTCATACGGATAGCGGTGTAGATATTTCCATGTTCATACAGATAGCAGTGTAGATATTTCCATGCTCATACAGATAGAGGGGCTGATATTTCCATGTTCATATAGATAGCGGTGCTGATATTTCCATGTTTATACAGGTAGCAGTGTAGATATTTCCATGTTTATACAGGTAGCGGTGTAGATATTTCCATGTTCATACAGATAGCGGTGTAGATATTTCCATGTTCATACAGATAGCGGAGTAGATATCTCCATCTTAATACAGATGGCCGTGTAGTTATTTATATGTTCATACAGATGGCGGTGCAGATATTTCCATGTTCATACAGATGGCGGTGTAGATATTTCCATGTTCATACAGATAGCGGTGTAGTTATTTCCATGTGTAAAGAGATAGCTGTGTAGATATTTCCATGTATTTGTAGATTGCTCTGTAGATATTTCCATTTTCATGCAGATAGCAGTGTAGATATTTTCATGTTCAAACAGATAGCGGTGTAGATATTTCCATGTTCATACAGATAGAGGTGTAGATATTTCCATGTTCATCCAGATGCCTGTGTAGATATATCCATGTTCATAGAGAAAGATGTGTAGATATTTCCATGTTCATACAGATAGTGGTGTAGATATTTCCATGTTCATACAGATAGCGGTGTAGCTATTTCCATGTTCATACAGATAGCGGTGCTGATATTTAAATGTTTATAGAGGTAGCGGTGTAGATATCTCCATCTTTATATAGATGGCGGTGTAGATATTTATATGTTCATACAGATGGCGGTGCAGATATTTCAATGTTCATACAGATGGCGGTGTAGATATTTCCATGTTTACAGAGATAGCGGTGTAGTTATTTCCATGTGTAAAGAGATAGCTTTGTAGATATTTCCATGTATATGCAGATAGCTGTGAAGATATTTCTAGTCTCATGCAGATAGCGGTTCAGATATTTCCATGTTCATACAGATAGCGGTGTAGATATTTCCATGTTTATACAGATAGCGGTGAAGTTGTATGCATGTTTACACAGATAGCGGTGTAGTTATTTCCATGTTCATACAGATCACGGTGTAGATATTTCCATGTTCATCCTGATGGCTGTGTAGACATATCCATGTTCATACAGATGGCGGTGAAGATATTTCCATGTTCATACAGAGAGCGGTGCAGATATTTCCATGTTCATACAGATAGCGGTGTAGATATTTCCATGTTCATCCAGATGGCTGTGTAGATATATCCATGTTCATACAGATGGCGGTGAAGATATTTCCATGTTCATATGGATAGCGGTGTAGATATTTCCATGTTCATAGAGATAGCGGTGTAGATATTTCCATGTTCATACAGATAGAGGGGCTGATATTTCCATGTTCATGCAGATAGCGGTGCTGATGTTTCCATGTTTATACAGGTAGCGGTGTAGATATTTCCATGTTTATACAGATAGCAGTGTAGATATTTCCATGTTTATACAGATAGCGGTGTAGATATTTCCATGTTTATACAGATAGCGGTGTAGATATCTCCATCTTAATAGAGATGGCGGTGTAGATATTTCCATGTTCATACAGATAGCGGTGCTGATATTTCCATGTTTATACAGGTAGCAGTGTAGATATTGCCATGTTTATACAGATAGCGGTGAAGATGTATGCATGTTTACACATATAGCGGTGTACATATTTTCATGTTCATCCAGATGGCTGTGTAGATATATCCATGTTCATACAGATGGCAGTGAAGATATTTCCATGTTCATACAGATAGCGGTGTAGATATTTCCATGTTCATACAGATAGCGGTGTAGATATTTCCGTGTTCATACCGATAGCGGTGCTGATATTTCCATATTTATACAGGTAGCGGTGTAGATATTTCCATGTTTATACAGATAGCGGTGTAGATATTTCCATGTTTATACACATAGCAGTGTAGATATTTCCATGTTTATACAGATAGCGGTGTAGATATCTCTTTCTTAATACAGATGGCGGTGTAGATATTTATATGTTCATACAGATGGCGGTGCATATATTTCCATGTTCATATAGATGGCGGTGTAGATATTTCCATGTTTATAGAGATAGCGGTCTATTTATTTCCATGTGTAAAGAGATAGCTTTGTAGATATTTCCATGTGTATGCAGATAGCTGTGTAGATATTTCCATTTTCATGCAGATAGCGGTGTAGATATTACCATGTTCAAACAGATAGCGGTGTAGATATTTCCATGTTCATACAGATAGCGGTGTAGATATTTCCATGTTTATATAGATAGCGGTGAAGATGTATGCATGTTTACAAGGATAGCAGTGTAGATGTTTCCATGTTCATGCAGATAGCGGTGTAGATATTTCCAAGTTCATCCAGATGGCATTGTAGATATATCCATGTTCATACAGATGGCAGTGAAGATATTTCCATGTTCATACAGATAGCGGTGTAGATATTTCCATGTTCACACAGATAGCAGTGGAGATATTTCCGTGTTCATACCGATAGCGGTGCTGATATTTCCATGTTTATCCAGGTAGCGATGTAGATATTTCCATGTTTGTACAGATAGCGGTGTAGATATTTCCATGTTTATACAGATAGCAGTGTAGATATTTCCATGTTTATACAGATATCGGTGTAGATATCTCCTTCTTAATACAGATGGCGGTGTAGATATTTATATGTTCATACAGATGGCGGTGCAGATATTTCCATGTTCATACAGATGGCGGTGTAGATATTTCCATGTTCATACAGATAGCGGTGTAGTTATTTCCATGTGTAAAGTGATAGCTGTGTAGATCTTCCCATGTATATTCAGATAGCTGTGTAGATATTTCCATTTTCATGCAGATAGCGGTGCATATATTTCCCTGTTCAAACACATAGCTGTGTAGATATTTCCATGTTCATACAGATAGCGGTGTAGATATTTCCATGTTCATACAGATAGCGGTGTAGCTATTTCCATGTTCATACAGATAGCGGTGTGGATATTTCCATGTTCATAGAGATAGCGGTGTAGATATTTCCATGTTCATACAGATAGCGGTGCTGATATTTCCTTGTTTATACAGGTAGCAGTGTAGATATTTCCATGTTTATACAGATAGCGGTGAAGATGTATGCATGTTTACACATATAGCGGTGTACATATTTTCATGTTCATCCAGATGGCTGTGTAGATATATCCATGTTCATACAGATGGCAGTGAAGATATTTCCATGTTCATACAGATAGCGGTGTAGATATTTCCATGTTCATACAGATAGCGGTGTAGATATTTCCGTGTTCATACCGATAGCGGTGCTGATATTTCCATGTTTATATGGGTAGCGGTGTAGATATTTCCATGTTTATACAGATAGCGGTGTAGATATTTCCATGTTTATACACATAGCAGTGTAGATATTTCCATGTTTATACAGATAGCGGTGTAGATATCTCTTTCTTAATACAGATGGCAGTGTAGATATTTATATGTTCATAGAGATGGCGGTGCAGATATTTCCATGTTCATACAGATGGCGGTGTAGATATTTCCATTTTCATACAGATAGCGGTGTAGTTATTTCCACGTGTAAAGAGATAGCTGTATAGATATTTCCATGTATATGCAGATAGCTGTGTAGATATTTCCATTTTCATGCAGATAGCGGTGTATATATTTCCCTGTTCAAACAGATAGCGGTGTAGATATTTCCATGTTCATACAGATAGTGGTGTAGATATTTCCATGTTCATACAGATAGCGGTGTAGATATTTCCATGTTCATCCAGATGGCTGTGTAGATATATCCATGTTCATACAGATAGCGGTGTAGATATTTCCATGTTCATACAGATGGTGGTGTAGATATTTCCATGTTCATACAGATAGCGGTGTAGCTATTTCCATGTTCATACAGATAGCGGTGTAGATATTTCCATGTTTATACAGATAGCGGTGAAGATGTATGCATGTTTACAAGGATAGCAATGTAGATGTTTCCATGTTCATGCAGATAGCGGTGTAGATATTTCCATGTTCATACAGATAGCGGTGTATGTATTTCCATGTTCATACAGATAGCGGTGTAGATATTTCCATGTTCATCCAGATGGCTGTGTAGATATATCCATGTTCATGCAGATAGCGGTGTAGATATTTCCATGTTCATCCAGATGGCTGTGTAGCTATTTCCATGTTCATACAGATAGTGGTGTTGATATTTCCATGTTCGTACAGATAGCTGTGTAGATATTTCCATGTTCATACAGATAGCCGTGTAGATATTGCCATGTTCATACCGATAGCGCTGCTGATACTTCCATGTTTATACAGGTAGCGGTGTACATATTTCCGTGTTTATACAGGTAGCGGTGTAGATATTTCCATGTTCATACAGATAGCGGTGTAGGTATTTCCATGTTTATACAGATAGCGGTGTAGATATCTCCTTCTTAATACAGATGGCGGTGTAGATATTTCCATGTTCATACAGATGGCGGTGTAGATATTTCCATGTTTATAGAGATAGCGGTGTAGTTATTTCCATGTGCAAAGAGATAGCTGTGTAGATATTTCCATTTATATGCAGATAGTTGTGTAGAAATTTCCATTTTCATGCAGATAGCGGTGTAGATATATTCATGTTCATACAGATAGCGGTGTAGATATTTCCATGTTCATCCAGACGGCTGTGTAGACATATCCATGTTCATACAGATGGCGGTGAAGATATTTCCATGTTCATACAGATGGCTGTGTAGATATATCCTTTTTCATACAGATGGCGGTGAAAATTTTTCCATGTTCGTACAGATGGCGGTGTAGATATTTCCATGTTCATACAGATAGCGGGGCTGATATTTCCATGTTTATACAGGTAGCAGTGTAGATATTTCCATGTTTATACAGATAGCGGTGTAGATATTTCCATGTTTATACAGATAGCGGTGTAGATATTTCCATGTTTATACAGATAGCGGTGTAGATATCTCCATCTTAAAACAGATGGCGGTGTAGATATTTATATGTTCATACTGATGGCGGTGTAGATGTTCCCATGTTCATGCAGATAGCGGTGTATATATTTCCCTGTTCAAGCAGTTAGCGGTGTAGATATTTCCATGTTCAGAAAGAAAGCGGTGTAGATATTTCCATGTTTATAAAGATAGCGGTGAAGATGTATGCATGTTTACACAGATAGCGGTGTAGATATTTCCATGTTCATCCAGATGGCTGTGTAGATATATCCATGTTCATACAGATAGCGGTGTAGATATTTCCATCTTCATACAGATAGCGGTGCAGATATTTCCATGTTCATCCAGATGGCTCTGTAGATATATCCATGTTCATACAGATGGCGGTGAAGATATTTCCAGGTTCATACGGATAGCGATGTAGATATTTCCATGTTCATACAGAAAGCGGTGTAGATATTTCCATGTTCATACAGATAGCAGTGTATATATTTCCATGTGCATACAGATAGCAGTGTAGATATTTCCATTTTCAAGCAGATAGCGCTGTATATATTTCCATGTTCAAACAGATAGAGGTGTAGATATTTCCATGTTCATAAAGATAGCGGTGTAGATATTTCCATGTTTATACAGATAGCTGTGAAAATGTATGCATGTTTACACAGATAGCAGTGTAGATATTTCCATGTTCATCCAGATGGCTGTGTAGATATATCTATGTTCATACAGATGGCGGTGAAGATATTTCCATGTTCACAGATGGCGGTGTAGATATTTCCATGTTCATACAGATAGCGGTGTAGATATCTCCTTCTTCATACAGATGGCGATGTAGATATTTCCATGTTCATACAGATGGCGGTGTAGATATTTCCATGTTTATAGAGATAGCGGAGTAGTTATTTCCATGTGTAAAGAGAAAGCTGTGTAGATATTTCCATTTATATGCAGATAGTTGTGTAGATATTTCCATTTTCATGCAGATAGCGATGTAGATATTTCCATGTTCAAACAGATAGCGGTGTAGATATTGCCATGTCAATACAGATAGCAGTGTAGATATTTCCATGTTTATACAGATAGCGGTGGAGATATATGCATGTTTACACAGATAGCGGTGTAGATATTTCCATGTTCATACAGACGGCTGTGTAGACATATCCATGTTCATACAGATGGCGGTGAAGATATTTCCATGTTCATACAGATGGCCGTGTAGATATATCCATGTTCATACAGATGGCGGTGAAGATATTTCCATGTTCATAAAGATTGCGGTGTAGTTATTTCCATGTGTAATGAGATAGCTGTGTACATATTTCCATGTATATGCAGATAGCTTTGTAGATATTTCCATTTTCATGCAGATAGCGGTGTATATATTTCCATCTTCAAACAGATAGCGGTGTAGGTATTTCCATGTTCATAAAGATAGCGGTGTAGATATTTCCATGTTTATACAGATAGCGGTGAAGATGTATGCATGTTTACACAGATAGCGGTGTGGATATTTCCATGTTCATCCAGAGGGCTGTGTATATATATCCATGTTCATACAGATAGCGGTGTAGATATTTCCATGTTAATACAGATAGCGGTGGAGATATTTCCGTGTTCATACCGATAGCGGTGCTGATATTTCCATGTTTATACAGGTAGCGATGTAGATATTTCCATGTTTGTACAGATAGCGGTGTAGATATTTCCATGTTTATACAGATAGCAGTGTAGATATTTCCATGTTTATACAGATATCGGTGTAGATATCTCCTTCTTAATACAGATGGCGGTGTAGATATTTATATGTTCATACACATGGCGGTGCAGATATTTCCATGTTCATACAGATGGCGGTGTAGATATTTCCATGTTCATACAGATAGCGGTGTAGTTATTTCCATGTGTAAAGAGATAGCTGTGTAGATCTTCCCATGTATATTCAGATAGCTGTGTAGATATTTCCATTTTCATGCAGATAGCGGTGTATATATTTCCCTGTTCAAACAGATAGCGGTGAAGTTATTTCCATGTTCATACAGATAGTGGTGTAGATATTTCCATGTTCATACAGATAGCGGTGTAGCTATTTCCAAGTTCATACAGATAGCGGTGTGGATATTTCCTTGTTCATAGAGATAGCGGTGTAGATATTTCCATGTTCATACAGATAGCGGTGCTGATATTTCCATGTTTATACAGGTAGCAGTGTAGATATTGCCATGTTTATACAGATAGCGGTGAAGATGTATGCATGTTTACACATATAGCGGTGTACATATTTTCATGTTCATCCAGATGGCTGTGTAGATATATCCATGTTCATACAGATGGCAGTGAAGATATTTCCATGTTCATACAGATAGCGGTGTAGATATTTCCATGTTCATACAGATAGCGGTGTAGATATTTCCGTGTTCATACCGATAGCTTTGCTGATATTTCCATATTTATACAGGTAGCGGTGTAGATATTTCCATGTTTATACAGATAGCGGTGTAGATATTTCCATGTTTATACACATAGCAGTGTAGATATTTCCATGTTTATACAGATAGCGGTGTAGATATCTCTTTCTTAATACAGATGGCAGTGTAGATATTTATATGTTCATAGAGATGGCGGTGCAGATATTTCCATGTTCATACAGATGGCGGTGTAGATATTTCCATTTTCATACAGATAGCGGTATAGTTATTTCCATGTTTAAAGAGATAGCTGTATAGATATTTCCATATATATGCAGATAGCTGTGTAGATATTTCCATTTTCATGCAGATATCAGTGTATATATTTCCCTGTTCAAACAGATAGCGGTGTAGATATTTCCATGTTCATACAGATAGTGGTGTAGATATTTCCATGTTCATACAGATAGCGGTGTAGATATTTCCATGTTCATCCAGTTGGCTGTGTAGGTATATCCATGTTCATACAGATAGCGGTGTAGATATTTCCATGTTCATACAGATAGTGGTGTAGATATTTCCATGTTCATATAGATAGCGGTGTAGCTATTTCCATGTTCATACAGATAGCGGTGTAGATATTTCCATGTTTATACAGATAGCGGTGAAGATGTATGCATGTTTACAAGGATAGCAGTGTAGATGTTTCCATGTTCATGCAGATAGTGGTGTAGATATTTCCATGTTCATACAGATAGCGGTGTATGTATTTCCATGTTCATACAGATAGCGGTGTATATATTTCCATGTTCATCCAGATGGCTGTGTAGATATATCCATGTTCATACAGATAGCGGTGTAGATATTTCCATGTTCATCCAGATGGCTGTGTAGCTATTTCCATGTTCATACAGATAGTGGTGTAGGTATTTCCATGTTTATACAGATAGCGGTGTAGATATCTCCTTCTTAATACAGATGGCGGTGTAGATATTTCCATGTTCATACAGATGGCGGTGTAGATATTTCCATGTTTATAGAGATAGCGGTGTAGTTATTTCCATGTGCAAAGAGATAGCTGTGTAGATATTTCCATTTATATGCAGATAGTTGTGTAGATGTTTCCATTTTCATGCAGATAGCGGTGTAGATATATTCATGTTCATACAGATAGCGGTGTAGATATTTCCATGTTCATCCAGACGGCTGTGTAGACATATCCATGTTCATACAGATGGCGGTGAAGATATTTCCATGTTCATACAGATGGCTGTGTAGATATATCCATGTTCATACAGATGGCGGTGAAGATTTTTCCATGTTCATACAGATGGCGGTGTAGATATTTCCATGTTCATACAGATAGCGGGGCTGATATTTCCATGTTAATACAGGTAGCAGTGTAGATATTTCCATGTTCATCCAGATGGCTGTGTAGATATATCCATGTTCATACAGATAGCGGTGTAGATATTTCCATGTTCATAGAGATAGCGGTGTAGATATTTCCATGTTCATACAGATGGCTGTGTAGATATATCCATGTTCATACAGATAGCTGTGCTGATATTTCTATGTTCATACAGGTAGCCGTGTAGGTATTTCCATGTTTATACAGATAGTGGTGTAGATATTTCCATGTTTATACAGATAGCGGTGTAGATATTTCCAAGTTTATACAGATAGATGTGTAGATATCTCCATCTTAAAACAGATGGCGGTATAGATATTTATATGTTCATACAGATGGCGGTGCAGATATTTCCATGTTCATATAGATGGCGTTGTAGATATTTCCATTTTTATAGAGATAGCGGTGTAGTTATTTCCATGTGTAAAGAGATAGCTTTGTAGATATTTCCATGTGTATGCAGATAGCTGTGTAGATATTTCCATTTCCATGCGGATAGCGGTGTAGATATTTCCATGTTCAAACAGATAGCGGTGTAGATATTTCCATGTTCATACAAATAGCGGTGTAGATATTTCCATGTTCATACAGATAGCGGTGAAGATGTATGCATATTTACAAGGATAGCAGTGTACATATTTTCATGTTCATACAGATAGCGGTGTAGATATTTCCATGTTCATCCAGATGGCTGTGTAGATATATCCATGTTCATACAAATGGCAGTGAACATATTTCCATGTTCATACAGATAGCGGTGTAGATATTCCCATGTTCATACAGATAGCGGTGTAGATATTTCCGTGTTCATACCGATAGCGGTGCTGATATTTCCATGTTTATACATGTAGCGGTGTAGATATTTCCATGTTTATACAGATAGCGGTGTAGATATTTCCATGTTTATACAGATAGCAGTGTAGATATTTCCATGTTTATACAGATAGCGGTGTAGATATCTCCTTCTTAATACAGATGGCGGTGTAGATATTTATATGTTCATACAGATGGCGGTGCAGATATTTCCATGTTCATACAGATGGCGGTGTAGATATTTCCATGTTCATACAGATAGCGGTGTAGTTATTTCCATGTGTAAAGAGATAGCTGTGAGATATTTCCATGTATATGCAGATAGCTGTGTAGATATTTCCATTTTCATGCAGATAGCGGTGTATATATTTCCCTGTTCAAACAGATAGACGTGTAGATATTTCCATGTTCATACAGATAGAGGTGTAGATATTTCCATGTTCATACAGATAGTGGTGTAGATATTTCCATGTTCATACAGATAGCGGTGTAGCTATTTCCATGTTCATACAGATAGCGGTGTAGATATTTCCATGTTCATAGAGATAGCGGTGTAGATATTTACATGTTCATACAGATAGCGGTGCTGATATTTCCATGTTTATACAGGTAGCGGTGTAGATATTTCCATGTTTATACAGATATTGATGTAGATATTTCCATGTTTATTCAGATAGCGGTGTAGATATTTCCAAGTTTATACAGATAGCGGTGTAGATGTCTCCATCTTAATACAGATGGCGGTGTAGATATTTATATGTTCATACAGATGGCGGTGCATATATTTCCATGTTCATATAGATGGCGGTGTAGATATTTCCATGTTTATAGAGATAGCGGTCTATTTATTTCCATGTGTAAAGAGATAGCTTTGTAGATATTTCCATGTGTATGCAGATAGCTGTGTAGATATTTCCATTTTCATGCAGATAGCGGTGTAGATATTACCATGTTCAAACAGATAGCGGTGTAGATATTTCCATGTTCATACAGATAGCGGTGTAGATATTTCCATGTTTATATAGATAGCGGTGAAGATGTATGCATGTTTACAAGGATAGCAGTGTAGATGTTTCCATGTTCATGCAGATAGCGGTGTAGATATTTCCAAGTTCATCCAGATGGCATTGTAGATATATCCATGTTCATACAGATGGCAGTGAAGATATTTCCATGTTCATACAGATAGCGGTGTAGATATTTCCATGTTCACACAGATAGCGGTGGAGATATTTCCGTGTTCATACCGATAGCGGTGCTGATATTTCCATGTTTATCCAGGTAGCGATGTAGATATTTCCATGTTTGTACAGATAGCGGTGTAGATATTTCCATGTTTATACAGATAGCAGTGTAGATATTTCCATGTTTATACAGATATCGGTGTAGATATCTCCTTCTTAATACAGATGGCGGTGTAGATATTTACATGTTCATACAGATGGCGGTGCAGATATTTCCATGTTCATACAGATGGCGGTGTAGATATTTCCATGTTCATACAGATAGCGGTGTAGTTATTTCCATGTGTAAAGAGATAGCTGTGTAGATCTTCCCATGTATATTCAGATAGCTGTGTAGATATTTCCATTTTCATGCAGATAGCGGTGCATATATTTCCCTGTTCAAACACATAGCTGTGTAGATATTTCCATGTTCATACAGATAGCGGTGTAGATATTTCCATGTTCATACAGATAGCGGTGTAGCTATTTCCATGTTCATACAGATAGCGGTGTGGATATTTCCATGTTCATAGAGATAGCGGTGTAGATATTTCCATGTTCATACAGATAGCGGTGCTGATATTTCCTTGTTTATACAGGTAGCAGTGTAGATATTTCCATGTTTATACAGATAGCGGTGAAGATGTATGCATGTTTACACATATAGCGGTGTACATATTTTCATGTTCATCCAGATGGCTGTGTAGATATATCCATGTTCATACAGATGGCAGTGAAGATATTTCCATGTTCATACAGATAGCGGTGTAGATATTTCCATGTTCATACAGATAGCGGTGTAGATATTTCCGTGTTCATACCGATAGCGGTGCTGATATTTCCATGTTTATATGGGTAGCGGTGTAGATATTTCCATGTTTATACAGATAGCGGTGTAGATATTTCCATGTTTATACACATAGCAGTGTAGATATTTCCATGTTTATACAGATAGCGGTGTAGATATCTCTTTCTTAATACAGATGGCAGTGTAGATATTTATATGTTCATAGAGATGGCGGTGCAGATATTTCCATGTTCATACAGATGGCGGTGTAGATATTTCCATTTTCATACAGATAGCGGTGTAGTTATTTCCATGTGTAAAGAGATAGCTGTATAGATATTTCCATGTATATGCAGATAGCTGTGTAGATATTTCCATTTTCATGCAGATAGCGGTGTATATATTTCCCTGTTCAAACAGATAGCGGTGTAGATATTTCCATGTTCATACAGATAGTGGTGTAGATATTTCCATGTTCATACAGATAGCGGTGTAGATATTTCCATGTTCATCCAGATGGCTGTGTAGATATATCCATGTTCATACAGATAGCGGTGTAGATATTTCCATGTTCATACAGATGGTGGTGTAGATATTTCCATGTTCATACAGATAGCCGTGTAGCTATTTCCATGTTCATACAGATAGCGGTGTAGATATTTCCATGTTTATACAGATAGCGGTGAAGATGTATGCATGTTTACAAGGATAGCAATGTAGATGTTTCCATGTTCATGCAGATAGCGGTGTAGATATTTCCATGTTCATACAGATAGCGGTGTATGTATTTCCATGTTCATACAGATAGCGGTGTAGATATTTCCATGTTCATCCAGATGGCTGTGTAGATATATCCATGTTCATGCAGATAGCGGTGTAGATATTTCCATGTTCATCCAGATGGCTGTGTAGCTATTTCCATGTTCATACAGATAGTGGTGTTGATATTTCCATGTTCGTACAGATAGCTGTGTAGATATTTCCATGTTCATACAGATAGCCGTGTAGATATTGCCATGTTCATACCGATAGCGCTGCTGATACTTCCATGTTTATACAGGTAGCGGTGTACATATTTCCGTGTTTATACAGGTAGCGGTGTAGATATTTCCATGTTCATACAGATAGCGGTGTAGGTATTTCCATGTTTATACAGATAGCGGTGTAGATATCTCCTTCTTAATACAGATGGCGGTGTAGATATTTCCATGTTCATACAGATGGCGGTGTAGATATTTCCATGTTTATAGAGATAGCGGTGTAGTTATTTCCATGTGCAAAGAGTTAGCTGTGTAGATATTTCCATTTATATGCAGATAGTTGTGTAGAAATTTCCATTTTCATGCAGATAGCGGTGTAGATATATTCATGTTCATACAGATAGCGGTGTAGATATTTCCATGTTCATCCAGACGGCTGTGTAGACATATCCATGTTCATACAGATGGCGGTGAAGATATTTCCATGTTCATACAGATGGCTGTGTAGATATATCCATGTTCATACAGATGGCGGTGAAAATTTTTCCATGTTCGTACAGATGGCGGTGTAGATATTTCCATGTTCATACAGATAGCGGGGCTGATATTTCCATGTTTATACAGGTAGCAGTGTAGATATTTCCATGTTTATACAGATAGCGGTGTAGATATTTCCATGTTTATACAGATAGCGGTGTAGATATTTCCATGTTTATACAGATAGCGGTGTAGATATCTCCATCTTAATACAGATGGCGGTGTAGATATTTATATGTTCATACTGATGGCGGTGTAGATGTTCCCATGTTCATGCAGATAGCGGTGTATATATTTCCCTGTTCAAGCAGTTAGCGGTGTAGATATTTCCATGTTCAGAAAGAAAGCGGTGTAGATATTTCCATGTTTATAAAGATAGCGGTGAAGATGTATGCATGTTTACACAGATAGCGGTGTAGATATTTCCATGTTCATCCAGATGGCTGTGTAGATATATCCATGTTCATACAGATAGCGGTGTAGATATTTCCATCTTCATACAGATAGCGGTGCAGATATTTCCATGTTCATCCAGATGGCTCTGTAGATATATCCATGTTCATACAGATGGCGGTGAAGATATTTCCAGGTTCATACGGATAGCGATGTAGATATTTCCATGTTCATACAGAAAGCGGTGTAGATATTTCCATGTTCATACAGATAGCAGTGTATATATTTCCATGTGCATACAGATAGCAGTGTAGATATTTCCATTTTCAAGCAGATAGCGCTGTATATATTTCCATGTTCAAACAGATAGAGGTGTAGATATTTCCATGTTCATAAAGATAGCGGTGTAGATATTTCCATGTTTATACAGATAGCTGTGAAAATGTATGCATGTTTACACAGATAGCAGTGTAGATATTTCCATGTTCATCCAGATGGCTGTGTAGATATATCTATGTTCATACAGATGGCGGTGAAGATATTTCCATGTTCACAGATGGCGGTGTAGATATTTCCATGTTCATACAGATAGCGGTGTAGATATCTCCTTCTTCATACAGATGGCGATGTAGATATTTCCATGTTCATACAGATGGCGGTGTAGATATTTCCATGTTTATAGAGATAGCGGAGTAGTTATTTCCATGTGTAAAGAGAAAGCTGTGTAGATATTTCCATTTATATGCAGATAGTTGTGTAGATATTTCCATTTTCATGCAGATAGCGATGTAGATATTTCCATGTTCAAACAGATAGCGGTGTAGATATTGCCATGTCAATACAGATAGCAGTGTAGATATTTCCATGTTTATACAGATAGCGGTGGAGATATATGCATGTTTACACAGATAGCGGTGTAGATATTTCCATGTTCATACAGACGGCTGTGTAGACATATCCATGTTCATACAGATGGCGGTGAAGATATTTCCATGTTCATACAGATGGCCGTGTAGATATATCCATGTTCATACAGATGGCGGTGAAGATATTTCCATGTTCATAAAGATTGCGGTGTAGTTATTTCCATGTGTAATGAGATAGCTGTGTACATATTTCCATGTATATGCAGATAGCTTTGTAGATATTTCCATTTTCATGCAGATAGCGGTGTATATATTTCCATCTTCAAACAGATAGCGGTGTAGGTATTTCCATGTTCATAAAGATAGCGGTGTAGATATTTCCATGTTTATACAGATAGCGGTGAAGATGTATGCATGTTTACACAGATAGCGGTGTGGATATTTCCATCTTAATACAGATGGCGGTGTAGATATTTATATGTTCATTCAGATGGCGGTGCAGATGTTTCCTTGTTCATACAGATGGCGGTGTAGATATTTCCATGTTCATACAGATAGCGGTGTAGTTATTTCCATGTGTAAAGAGATAGCTGTGTAGATATTTCCATGTATATGCAGATAGCTGTGTAGACATTTCCATTTTCATGCAGATAGCGGTGTATATATTTCCCTGTTCAAACAGTTAGTGTTGTAGATATTTCCATGTTCATAAAGATAGCAGTGTAGATATTTCCATGTTTATACAGATAGCGGTGAAGGTTTATGCATGTTTACACAGATAGCGGTGTAGATATTTCCATGTTCATCCAGATGGCTGTGTAGATATATCCATGTTCATACAGATAGCGGTGTAGATATTTCCATGTTCATACAGATAGCGGTGCAGATATTTCCATGTTCATCCAGATGGCTGTGTAGATATATCCATGTTCATACAGATGGCGGTGAAGATATTTCCATGTTCATACAGATATCGGTGTAGATATTTCCATGTTCATACAGATAGCGGTGTAGATATTTCCATGTTCAAACAGATAGCGGTGTAGATATTTCCATGTTCATACAGATAGCGGTGCTGATACTTCCATGTTTATACAGGTAGCGGTGTAGATATTTCCATGTTTATACAGATAGCGGTGTAGATGTTTCCATGTTTATACAGATAGCGGTGTAGATATCTCCATCTTAATACAGATGGCAGTGTAGATATTTATATGTTCATTCACATGGCCGTGCAGATATTTCCATGTTCATACAGATGGCGGTGTAGATATTTCCATGTTCATACAGATAGCGGTGTAGTTATTTCCATGTGCAAAGAGATAGCTGTGTAGATATTTCCATGTATATGCAGATAGCTGTGTAGATATTTCCATTTTCATGCAGATAGCGGTTTAGATATTTCCATGTTCAAACAGATAGCGGTGTAGATATTTCCATGTTCATACAGATAGCGGTGTAGATATTTCCATGTTTATACAGATAGCGGTGAAGATGTATGCATGTTTACACAGATAGCGGTGTGGATATTTCCATGTTCATACAGATAGCGGTGTAGATATTTCCATGTTCATCCAGATGGCTGTGTAGATATTTCCATGTTCATACAGATAGCGGTGTAGATATTTCCATGTTCATACAGATAGCGGTGTAGATATTTCCATGTTCATACAGATAGCCGTGTAAATATTGCCATGTTCATTCCGATAGCGGTGCTGATACTTCCATGTTTATACAGGTAGCGGTGTACATATTTCCGTGTTTATATAGGTAGCGGTGTAGATATTTGCATGTTCATACAGATAGCGGTGTAGATATTTCCATGTTTATACAGATAGCGGTGTAGATATCTCATTCTTAATACAGATGGCGGTGTAGATATTTATATGTTCATACAGATGGCGGTGCAGATATTTCCATGTTCATACAGATGGTGCTGTAGATATTTCCATGTTTATAGAGATAGCGTTGTAGTTATTTCCATGTGCAAAGAGATAGCTGTGTTGATATTTCCATGTAAATGCAGATAGCTGTGTAGATATTTCCATTTTCATGCAAATAGCGGTGTAGATATTTCCATGTTCAAACAGATAGCGGTGTAGATATTTCCATGTTCATACAGATAGCGTTGTGGATATTTCCATGTTTATACAGATAGCGGTAAAGATGTATGCATGTTTACACAGATTGCGGTATAGATATTTCCATGTTCATACAGATAGCGGTGTAGATATTTCCATGTTCATCCAGACGGCAGTGTAGACATATCCATGTTCATACAGATGGTGGTGAAGATATTTCCATGTTCATCCAGATGGCTGTGTAGATATATCCATGTTCATACAGATGGCGGTGAAGATTTTTCCATGTTCATACAGATGGCGGTGTAGATATTTCCATGTTCATGCAGATAGCGTTGCTGATATTTCCACGTTTATACAGGTAGCAGTGTAGATATTTCCATGTTTATACAGATAGCGGTGTAGATATTTCCATGTTTATACACATAGCGGTGTAGATATTTCCATGTTTATACAGATAGCGGTGTAGATATCTCCATCTTAATACAGATGGCGGTGTAGATATTTATATGTTCATACAGATGGCGGTGCAGCTATTTCCATGTTCATACAGATGGCGGTGAAGATATTTCCATGTTCATACAGATGGCGGTGTAGATACTTCCATGTTCATACTGATAGCGGTGCTGATATTTCCATGTTTATACAGGTAGCGGTGTAGATATTTCCATGTTTATACAGATAGCGGTGTAGATATGTCCATGTTTATACAGATAGCGGCATAGATATTTCCAGGTTTATACAGATAGCGGTGAAGATATCTCCATCTTAATACAGATGGCGGTGTAGATATTTACATGTGCATACAGATAGCGGTGCTGATATTTCCATGTTTATACAGGTAGCCGTGTAGATATTTCCGTGTTCAAACAGATAGCGGTGTAGATATTTCCACGTTTATACAGATACCGGTGAAGATGTATGCATGTCTACACAGATAGCAGTGTAGATATTTCCATGTTCATCAAGATGGCTGTGTAGATATATCCATGTTCATACAGATAGCGGTGTAGATATTTCCATGTTCATACAGATAGCGGTGTAGATATTTCCATGTTCATACAGATGGCTGTGTAGATATATCCATGTTCATACAGATAGCGGTGTAGGTATTTCCATGTTCATACAGATAGTGGTGTAGATATTTCCATGTTCATACAGATAGTGGTGTAGATATTTCCATGTTCATACAGATAGCGGTGTAGATATTTCCATGTTCAAAGAGATAGCGGTATAGATATTTCCATGTTCATACAGATAGCTGTGCTGATATTTCCATGTTTATACAGGTAGCGGTGTAGATATTTCCATGTTTATACAGATAGTGGTGTAGATATTTCCATGTTTATACAGATAGCTGTTTAGATATTTCCAAGTTTATACAGATAGATGTGTAGATATCTCCATCTTAAAACAGATGGCGGTGTAGATATTTATATGTTCATACAGATGGCGGTGCAGATATTTCCATGTTCATATAGATGGCGGTGTAGATATTTCCATGTTTATAGAGATAGCAGTGAAGTTATTTCCATGTGTAAAGAGATAGCTTTGTAGATATTTCCATGTGTATGCAGATAGCTGTGTAGATATTTCCATTTTCATGCGGATAGCGGTGTAGATATTTCCATGTTCAAACAGATAGCGTTGTAGATATTTCCATGTTTATACAGATAGAGGTGAAGATGTATGCATGTTTACAAGGATAGCAGTGTAGATGTTTCCATGTTCATGCAGATAGCGGTGTAGATATTTCCATGTTCATCCAGATGGCATTGTAGATATATCCATGCTCATACAGATGGCAGTGAAGATATTTCCATGTTCATACAGATAGCGGTGTAGATATTTCCATGTTCATACAGATAGCGGTGGTGATATTTCCGTGTTCATACCGATAGCGGTGCTGATATTTCCATGTTTATACAGGTAGCGATGTAGATATTTCCTTTTTTGTACAGATAGCGGTGAAGATATTTCCATGTTGCTACAGATAGCAGTGTAGATATTTCCATGCTTATACAGATATCGGTGTAGATATCTCCTTCTTAATACAGATGGCGGTGTAGATATTTATATGTTCATACAGATGGCGGTGCAGATATTTCCATGTTCATACAGATGGCGGTGTAGATATTTCCATGTTCATACAGATAGCGGTGTAGTTATTTCCATGTGTAAAGAGATAGCTGTGTAGATCTTCCCATGTATATTCAGATAGCTGTGTAGATATTTCCATTTTCATGCAGATAGCGGTGTATATATTTCCCTGTTCAAACAGATAGCGGTGTAGATATTTCCCTGTTCATACAGATAGTGGTGTAGATGTTTCCATGTTCATACAGATAGCGGTGTAGCTATTACCATGTTCATACAGATAGCGGTGTGGATATTTCCATGTTCATAGAGATAGCGGTGTAGATATTTCCATGTTCATACAGATAGCGGTGCTGATATTTCCATGTTTATACAGGTAGCGGTGTAGATATTTCCATGTTTATACAGATAGCGGTGAAGATGTATGCATGTTTACACATATAGCGGTGTACATATTTTCATGTTCATCCAGATGGCTGTTTAGATATTTCCATGTTCATACAGATAGCGGTGTAGATATTTCCATGTTCATCCAGATGGCTGTTTAGATATATCCTTGTTCATACAGATGGCAGTGAAGATATTTCCATGTTCATACAGATAGCGGTGTAGATATTTCCATGTTCATTCAGATAGCGGTGTAGATATTTCCGTGTTCATACCGATAGCGGTGCTGATATTTCCATGTTTATACAGGTAGCGGTGTAGATATTTCCATGTTTATACAGATAGCGGTGTAGATATTTCCATGTTTATACAGATAGCAGTGTAGATATTTCCATGTTTATACAGATAGCGGTGTAGATATCTCTTTCTTAATACAGATGGCAGTGTAGATATTTATATGTTCATAGAGATGGCGGTGCAGATATTTCCATGTTCATACAGGTGGCGGTGTAGATATTTCCATGTTCATACAGATAGCGGTGTAGTTATTTCCATGTGTAAAGAGATAGCTGTATAGATATTTCCATGTATATGCAGATAGCTGTTTAGATATTTCCATTTTCATGCAGATAGCGGTGTATATATTTCCCTGTTCAAACAGATAGCGGTGTAGATATTTCCATGTTCATACAGATAGGGGTGTAGATATTTCCATGTTCATACAGATAGCCGTATAGATATTTCCATGTTAATCCAGATGGCTGTGTAGATATATCCATGTTCATACAGATAGCGGTGTAGATAATTCCATGTTCATACAGATAGTGGTGTAGATATTTCCATGTTCATGCAGATAGCGGTGTAGCTATTTCCATGTTCATACAGATAGCGGTGTAGATATTTCCATGTTCATACAGATAGCGGTGGAGATATTTCCGTGTTCATACCGATAGCGGTGCTGATATTTCCATGTTTATACAGGTAGCGATGTAGATATTTCCATGTTTGTACAGATAGAGGTGTAGATATTTCCATGTTTATACAGATAGCAGTGTAGATATTTCCATGTTTATACAGATATCGGTGTAGATATCTCCTTCTTAAAGCAGAAGGCGGTGTAGATATTTATATGTTCATACAGATGGCGGTGCAGATATTTCCATGTTCATACAGATGGCAGTGTAGATATTTCCTTGTTCATACAGATAGCGGTGTAGTTATTTCCATGTGTAAAGAGATAGCTGTGTAGATATTCCCATGTATATTCAGATAGCTGTGTAGATAATTCCATTTCCATGCAGATAGCGGTGTATATATTTCCCTGTTCAAACAGATAGCGGTGTAGATATTTCCATGTTCATACAGATATTGGTGTAGATATTTCCATGTTCATACAGAGAGCGGTGTAGCTATTTCCATGTTTATACAGATAGCGGTGTGGATATTTCCATGTTCATAGAGATAGCGGTGTAGATATTTTCATGTTCATACAGATAGCGGTGCTGATATTTCCATGTTTATACAGGTAGCGGTGTAGATATTTCCATGTTTATGCAGATAGCGGTGAAGATGTATGCATGTTTACACATATAGCGGTGTAGATATTTTCATATTCATCCAGATGGTTGTGTAGATATTTCCATGTTCATACAGATAGCGGTGTAGATATTTCCATGTTCATCCAGATGGCTGTGTAGATATATCCATGTTCATACAGATGGCAGTGAAGATATTTCCATGTTCATGCAGATAGCGGTGTAGATATTTCCATGTTCATACAGATAGCGGTGTAGATATTTCCGTGTTCATACCGATAGCGGTGCTGATATTTCCATGTTTATACAGGTAGCGCTGTAGATATTTCCATGTTTATACAGATAGCGGTGTAGATATTTCCATGTTTATACAGATAGCAGTGTAGATATTTCCATGTTTATACAGATAGCGGTGTAGATATCTCCTTCTTAATACAGATGGCAGTGTAGATATTTATATGTTCATTGAGATGGCGGTGCAGATATTTCCATGTTCATACATATGGCGGTGTAGATATTTCCATGTTCATACAGATAGCGGTGTAGATATTTCCATGTTCATTCAGATGGCTGTGTAGATATATCTATGTTCTTACAGATGGCGGAGAAGATATTTCCATGTTCATACAGATAGCGGTGTAGTTATTTCCATGCGTAAAGAGATAGCTGTGTAGATTTTACCATGTAAATGCAGACAGCTGTGTAGATATTTCCATTTTCAAGCAGATAGTGGTGTATATACTTCCCTGTTCAAACAGATAGCGGTGTAGATATTTCCATGTTCATACAGATAGTGGTGTACATATTTCCATGTTCATACAGATAGCGGTGTAGCTATTTCCATGTTCATACAGATAGCGGTGTGGATATTTCCATGTTCATAGAGATAGCGGTGTAGATATTTCCATGTTTATACAGGTAGCGGTGTAGATATTTTCATGTTTATACAGATAGCGGTGAAGGTGTACGCATGTTTACACAGATAGCAGTGTAGATATTTTCATGTTCATCCAGATGGCTGTGTAGATATTTCCATGTTCATACAGATAGCGGTGTAGATATTTCCATGTTCATCCAGATGGCTGTGTAGATATATCCATGTTCATACAGATGGCGGTGAAGATATTTCCATATTCATACAGATAGCGGTGTAGATATTTCCATGTTTATACAGATAGCCGTGTAGATATTTCCATGTTCATACAGATAGCAGTGTAGCTATTTCCATGTTCATACTGATAGCGGTGTAGATATTTCCATGTTCATCCAGATGGCTGTGTAGATATATCCATGTTCATACAGATGGCGGTGAAGATATTTCCATGTTCATACAGATAGCGGTGTAGATATTTCCATGTTCATACAGATAGCGGTGTAGGTATTTCCATGTTCATACAGATAGCGGTGTAGCTATTTCCATGTTCATACAGATAGCGGTGTAGATATTTCCATGTTCATCCAGATGGCTGTGTAGCTATTTACATGATCATACAGATAGCGGTGCTGATATTTCCATGTTTATACAGGTAGCAGTGTAGATATTTCCTTGTTTATACAGAAAGCGGCGTAGATATTTCCATGTTTTTACAGATAGCGGTGTAGATATTTCCAAGTTTATACAGATAGCGGTGTAGATGTCTCCATCTTAATACAGATGGCGGTGTAGATATTTATATGTTCATACAGTTGTCGGTGCAGATATTTCCATGTTCATACAGATGGCGGTGTAGATATTTCCATGTTTATAGAGATAGCAGTGTAGTTATTTCCATGTGTAAAGAGATAGCTTTGTAGATATTTCCATGTATATGCAGATAGCTGTGTAGATGTTGCCTTGTTTATACCGATAGCGGTGCTGATTCTTCCATGTTTATACAGGTAGCGGTGTACATATTTCCATGTTTATACAGATAGCGGTGTAGATATTTCCATGTTCATACAGGTAGCGGTATAGATATTTCCATGTTTATACATATAACGGTGTAGATATATCCTTCTTCATACAGTTGGCGGTGTAGATATTTATATGTTCATTCAGATGGTGGTGCGGATATTTCCATGTTCATACAGATGGCGGTGTAGATATTTCCATGTTTATAGAGATACCGGTGTAGTTATTTCCATGTGTAAAGAGATAGCTGTGTAGATATTTCCATGTATATGCAGATAGCTGTGTAGATATTTTCATTTTCATGCCGATAGCGGTGTAGATATTTCCACGTTCAAACAGATAGCGGTGTAGATATTTCCATGTTTATACACATAGCGGTGTAGATATTTCCATGTTTATACAGATAGCGGTGTAGATATTTCCGTGTTTATACAGATAGCGGTGTAGATATTTCCAGGTTCATACAGATAGCGGTGTATGTATTTCCATGTTCATACAGATAGCGGTGTAGATATTTCCATTTTCATGCAGATAGCGGTGTATACATTACCCTGTTCAAACAGTTAGCGGTTTAGATATTTCCATGTTCATACATATAGCGGTGTAGATATTTCCATGTTCATACAGATGGCTCTGTAGATATATCCAAGTTCATACAGATAGCGGTGAAGATATTTCCATGTTCATACAGATGGCGGTGTAGATATTTCCATGTTCATACCGATAGCGGTGCTCTTATTTCCATGTTTATACAGGTAGCGGTGTAGATATTTCCATGATTATACAGATAGCGGTGTGGATATTTCCATGTTTATACACATAGCGGTGTAGATATTTCCATGTTTATACAGATAGCGGTGTAGATATTTCCGTGTTTATACAGATAGCGGTGTAGATATTTCGATGTTCATACAGATAGCGGTGTATGTATTTCCATGTTCATACAGATAGCGGTGTAGATATTTCCATTTTCATGCAGATAGCGGTGTATATATTTCCGTGTTCAAACAGTTAGCGGTTTAGATATTTCCCTGTTCATAAAGATAGCGGTGTAGATATTTCCATGTTCATGCAGATATCGGTGTAGATATTTCCATGTTCATACAGATGGCTGTGTAGATATATCCATGTTCATAGAGATGGCGGTGAAGATATTTAAATGTTCATACAGATATCTGTGTAGATATTTCCATGTTCATACAGATAGCACTGTAGATATTTCTATGTTCATACAGATAGCGGTGTAGATATTTCCATGTTTATACAGGTAGCGGTGTTGGTATTTCCATGTTTATACAGATAATGGTGTAGATATTTCCATGTTTACACAGATAGCGGTGTAGATATTTTCATGTTCATCCAGATGGCTGTGTAGATATTTCCATGTTCATACAGATAGCGGTGTAGATATTTCCATGTTCATACAGATGGCTGTGTAGATATATCCATGTTCATACAGATAGCGGTGTAGGTATTTCCATGTTCATACAGATAGTGGTGTAGATATTTCCATGTTCATACAGATAGTGGTGTAGATATTTCCATGTTCATACAGATAGCGGTGTAGATATTTCCATGTTCAAAGAGATAGCGGTATAGATATTTCCATGTTCATACAGATAGCTGTGCTGATATTTCCATGTTTATACAGGTAGCGGTGTAAATATTTCCATGTTTATACAGATAGTGGTGTAGATATTTCCATGTTTATACAGATAGCTGTGTAGATATTTCCAAGTTTATACAGATAGATGTGTAGATATCTCCATCTTAAAACAGATGGCGGTGTAGATATTTATATGTTCATACAGATGGCGGTGCAGATATTTCCATGTTCATATAGATGGCGGTGTAGATATTTCCATGTTTATAGAGATAGCAGTGAAGTTATTTCCATGTGTAAAGAGATAGCTTTGTAGATATTTCCATGTGTATGCAGATAGCTGTGTAGATATTTCCATTTTCATGCGGATAGCGGTGTAGATATTTCCATGTTCAAACAGATAGCGGTGTAGATATTTCCATGTTTATACAGATAGAGGTGAAGATGTATGCATGTTTACAAGGATAGCAGTGTAGATGTTTCCATGTTCATGCAGATAGCGGTGTAGATATTTCCATGTTCATCCAGATGGCATTGTAGATATATCCATGCTCATACAGATGGCAGTGAAGATATTTCCATGTTCATACAGATAGCGGTGTAGATATTTCCATGTTCATACAGATAGCGGTGGTGATATTTCCGTGTTCATACCGATAGCGGTGCTGATATTTCCATGTTTATACAGGTAGCGATGTAGATATTTCCTTTTTTGTACAGATAGCGGTGAAGATATTTCCATGTTGCTACAGATAGCAGTGTAGATATTTCCATGCTTATACAGATATCGGTGTAGATATCTCCTTCTTAATACAGATGGCGGTGTAGATATTTATATGTTCATACAGATGGCGGTGCAGATATTTCCATGTTCATACAGATGGCGGTGTAGATATTTCCATGTTCATACAGATAGCGGTGTAGTTATTTCCATGTGTAAAGAGATAGCTGTGTAGATCTTCCCATGTATATTCAGATAGCTGTGTAGATATTTCCATTTTCATGCAGATAGCGGTGTATATATTTCCCTGTTCAAACAGATAGCGGTGTAGATATTTCCCTGTTCATACAGATAGTGGTGTAGATGTTTCCATGTTCATACAGATAGCGGTGTAGCTATTACCATGTTCATACAGATAGCGGTGTGGATATTTCCATGTTCATAGAGATAGCGGTGTAGATATTTCCATGTTCATACAGATAGCGGTGCTGATATTTCCATGTTTATACAGGTAGCGGTGTAGATATTTCCATGTTTATACAGATAGCGGTGAAGATGTATGCATGTTTACACATATAGCGGTGTACATATTTTCATGTTCATCCAGATGGCTGTTTAGATATTTCCATGTTCATACAGATAGCGGTGTAGATATTTCCATGTTCATCCAGATGGCTGTTTAGATATATCCTTGTTCATACAGATGGCAGTGAAGATATTTCCATGTTCATACAGATAGCGGTGTAGATATTTCCATGTTCATTCAGATAGCGGTGTAGATATTTCCGTGTTCATACCGATAGCGGTGCTGATATTTCCATGTTTATACAGGTAGCGGTGTAGATATTTCCATGTTTATACAGATAGCGGTGTAGATATTTCCATGTTTATACAGATAGCAGTGTAGATATTTCCATGTTTATACAGATAGCGGTGTAGATATCTCTTTCTTAATACAGATGGCAGTGTAGATATTTATATGTTCATAGAGATGGCGGTGCAGATATTTCCATGTTCATACAGGTGGCGGTGTAGTTATTTCCATGTTCATACAGATAGCGGTGTAGTTATTTCCATGTGTAAAGAGATAGCTGTATAGATATTTCCATGTATATGCAGATAGCTGTTTAGATATTTCCATTTTCATGCAGATAGCGGTGTATATATTTCCCTGTTCAAACAGATAGCGGTGTAGATATTTCCATGTTCATACAGATAGGGGTGTAGATATTTCCATGTTCATACAGATAGCCGTATAGATATTTCCATGTTAATCCAGATGGCTGTGTAGATATATCCATGTTCATACAGATAGCGGTGTAGATAATTCCATGTTCATACAGATAGTGGTGTAGATATTTCCATGTTCATACAGATAGCGGTGGAGATATTTCCGTGTTCATACCGATAGCGGTGCTGATATTTCCATGTTTATACAGGTAGCGATGTAGATATTTCCATGTTTGTACAGATAGAGGTGTAGATATTTCCATGTTTATACAGATAGCAGTGTAGATATTTCCATGTTTATACAGATATCGGTGTAGATATCTCCTTCTTAAAGCAGATGGCGGTGTAGATATTTATATGTTCATACAGATGGCGGTGCAGATATTTCCATGTTCATACAGATGGCAGTGTAGATATTTCCTTGTTCATACAGATAGCGGTGTAGTTATTTCCATGTGTAAAGAGATAGCTGTGTAGATATTCCCATGTATATTCAGATAGCTGTGTAGATAATTCCATTTCCATGCAGATAGCGGTGTATATATTTCCCTGTTCAAACAGATAGCGGTGTAGATATTTCCATGTTCATACAGATAGTGGTGTAGATATTTCCATGTTCATACAGAGAGCGGTGTAGCTATTTCCATGTTTATACAGATAGCGGTGTGGATATTTCCATGTTCATAGAGATAGCGGTGTAGATATTTTCATGTTCATACAGATAGCGGTGCTGATATTTCCATGTTTATACAGGTAGCGGTGTAGATATTTCCATGTTTATGCAGATAGCGGTGAAGATGTATGCATGTTTACACATATAGCGGTGTAGATATTTTCATATTCATCCAGATGGTTGTGTAGATATTTCCATGTTCATACAGATAGCGGTGTAGATATTTCCATGTTCATCCAGATGGCTGTGTAGATATATCCATGTTCATACAGATGGCAGTGAAGATATTTCCATGTTCATGCAGATAGCGGTGTAGATATTTCCATGTTCATACAGATAGCGGTGTAGATATTTCCGTGTTCATACCGATAGCGGTGCTGATATTTCCATGTTTATACAGGTAGCGCTGTAGATATTTCCATGTTTATACAGATAGCGGTGTAGATATTTCCATGTTTATACAGATAGCAGTGTAGATATTTCCATGTTTATACAGATAGCGGTGTAGATATCTCCTTCTTAATACAGATGGCAGTGTAGATATTTATATGTTCATTGAGATGGCTGTGCAGATATTTCCATGTTCATACATATGGCGGTGTAGATATTTCCATGTTCATACAGATAGCGGTGTAGATATTTCCATGTTCATTCAGATGGCTGTGTAGATATATCTATGTTCTTACAGATGGCGGAGAAGATATTTCCATGTTCATACAGATAGCGGTGTAGTTATTTCCATGCGTAAAGAGATAGCTGTGTAGATTTTACCATGTAAATGCAGACAGCTGTGTAGATATTTCCATTTTCAAGCAGATAGTGGTGTATATACTTCCCTGTTCAAACAGATAGCGGTGTAGATATTTCCATGTTCATACAGATAGTGGTGTACATATTTCCATGTTCATACAGATAGCGGTGTAGCTATTTCCATGTTCATACAGATAGCGGTGTGGATATTTCCATGTTCATAGAGATAGCGGTGTAGATATTTCCATGTTTATACAGGTAGCGGTGTAGATATTTTCATGTTTATACAGATAGCGGTGAAGGTGTACGCATGTTTACACAGATAGCAGTGTAGATATTTTCATGTTCATCCAGATGGCTGTGTAGATATTTCCATGTTCATACAGATAGCGGTGTAGATATTTCCATGTTCATCCAGATGGCTGTGTAGATATATCCATGTTCATACAGATGGCGGTGAAGATATTTCCATATTCATACAGATAGCGGTGTAGATATTTCCATGTTTATACAGATAGCGGTGTAGATATTTCCATGTTCATACAGATAGCAGTGTAGCTATTTCCATGTTCATACTGATAGCGGTGTAGATATTTCCATGTTCATCCAGATGGCTGTGTAGATATATCCATGTTCATACAGATGGCGGTGAAGATATTTCCATGTTCATACAGATAGCGGTGTAGATATTTCCATGTTCATACAGATAGTGGTGTAGGTATTTCCATGTTCATACAGATAGCGGTGTAGCTATTTCCATGTTCATACAGATAGCGGTGTAGATATTTCCATGTTCATCCAGATGGCTGTGTAGCTATTTACATGATCATACAGATAGCGGTGCTGATATTTCCATGTTTATACAGGTAGCAGTGTAGATATTTCCTTGTTTATACAGAAAGCGGCGTAGATATTTCCATGTTTTTACAGATAGCGGTGTAGATATTTCCAAGTTTATACAGATAGCGGTGTAGATGTCTCCATCTTAATACAGATGGCGGTGTAGATATTTATATGTTCATACAGTTGTCGGTGCAGATATTTCCATGTTCATACAGATGGCGGTGTAGATATTTCCATGTTTATAGAGATAGCAGTGTAGTTATTTCCATGTGTAAAGAGATAGCTTTGTAGATATTTCCATGTATATGCAGATAGCTGTGTAGATGTTGCCATGTTTATACCGATAGCGGTGCTGATTCTTCCATGTTTATACAGGTAGCGGTGTACATATTTCCATGTTTATACAGATAGCGGTGTAGATATTTCCATGTTCATACAGGTAGCGGTATAGATATTTCCATGTTTATACATATAACGGTGTAGATATATCCTTCTTCATACAGTTGGCGGTGTAGATATTTATATGTTCATTCAGATGGCGGTGCGGATATTTCCATGTTCATACAGATGGCGGTGTAGATATTTCCATGTTTATAGAGATACCGGTGTAGTTATTTCCATGTGTAAAGAGATAGCTGTGTAGATATTTCCATGTATATGCAGATAGCTGTGTAGATATTTTCATTTTCATGCCGATAGCGGTGTAGATATTTCCACGTTCAAACAGATAGCGGTGTAGATATTTCCATGTTTATACACATAGCGGTGTAGATATTTCCGTGTTTATACAGATAGCGGTGTAGATATTTCCAGGTTCATACAGATAGCGGTGTATGTATTTCCATGTTCATACAGATAGCGGTGTAGATATTTCCATTTTCATGCAGATAGCGGTGTATACATTTCCCTGTTCAAACAGTTAGCGGTTTAGATATTTCCATGTTCATACATATAGCGGTGTAGATATTTCCATGTTCATACAGATGGCAGGGTAGTTTTTCCATGTTCATAGGGACGGCGGTGTAGATATTTCCATATTTATAGAGATAGCGGTGTAGTTATTTCCATGTTCCTGGAGATAGCGGTGTAGATATTTCCATGTATATACAGATAGCTTTGTACATATTTCCATGTTCAGACAGATAGCGGTGTCGATATTTCCAAGTTCATACGGATGGCGGTGTAGATATTTCCTTGTTCGTACAGATGGCGTTGTAGATATTTCCATGTTTATAGAGATAGCGTTGTAGATATTTCCATGTTTATACTGACAGCGGTATAGCTATTTCCATGTTTCTACAGATGGTGGTGTAGATATTTCCAAGTTTATAGAGATAGCACTATAGACATTTCCATGTTTACCCAGATAGCGTTGTAAATATTTACATGTTTATAGAGATTGCGGTGTAGTTATTTCCATGTTTATACACATAGCGGTGTAGATATCTCCATCTTAATACGGATGGCTGTGTAGATATTTATATGTTCATACAGATGGCGTTGCAGATATTTCCATGTTCATACAGATGGCGGTGTAGATATTTCCATGTTCATACAGATAGCGGTGTAGATATTTCCATGTTCATACAGATAGCGGTGTAGATATTGCCATGCTTATACAGATTGCGGTGAATATGTATGCATGTTTACACAGATAGCGGTGAAGATATTTCCATGTTCATAGAGATAGCGGTAAAGATATTTCCATGTTCATCCAGATGGGTGTGTAGATATATCCATGTTCATACAGATAGCGGTGTAGATATTTCCATGTTCATCCAGATGGCTGTGTACATATATCCATGTTCATACAGATGGCGGTGAAGATATTTCCATGTTCATACAGATAGCGGTGTAGATATTTCCATGTTCATACAGATAGCGGTGTAGTTATTTCCATGTTCATACAGATAGCGGTGTATGTATTTCCATGTTCATACAGATAGCGGTGTAGATATTTCCATGTTCATCCAGATGGCTGTGTAGATATATACATGTTCATACAGATAGCTTTGTAGATATTTCCATGTTCATCCAGATGGCTGTGTAGCTATTTCCATGTTCATACAGATAGTGGTGTAGATATTTCCATGTTCATATAGATAGCGGTGTAGATATTTCCATGTTCATACACATAGCCGTGCAGATATTGCCATGCTCATACCGATAGCGGTGCTGATACTTCCATGTTTATACAGGTAGCGGTGTACATATTTCTGTGTTTATACAGGTAGCGGTGTAGATATTTCCATGTTCATACAGATAGCGGTGTAGATATTTCCATGTTCAAACAAATAGCGGTATAGATATTTCCATGTTCGTACAGATAGCTGTGTAGATTTTCCATGTTTATACTGATAGCGGTGAAGATGTATGCATGTTTACACAGATAGCCGTGCAGATATTGCCATGTTCATACCGATAGCGGTGCTGATACTTCCATGTTTATACAGGTAGCGGTGTACATATTTCCGTGTTTATACAGGTAGCGGTGTAGATATTTCCATGTTCATACAGATAGCGGTGTAGATATTTCCATGTTCAAACAAATAGCGGTATAGATATTTCCATGTTCGTACAGATAGCGGTGTAGATTTTCCATGTTTATACTGATAGCGGTGAAGATGTATGCATGTTTACACAGATAGCGGTGTAGATATTTCCATGTTCATACAGATAGCGGTGTAGATATTTCCATGTTCATCCAGATGGCTTTGTAGACATATCCATGTTCATACAGATGGCGGTTAAGATATTTCCATGTTCATACTGATAGCGGTGTAGATATTTCCATGTTCATAGAGATAGCGGTGTAGATATTTCCATGTTCATACAGATGGCTGTGTAGATATATCCATGTTCATAGAGATGGCGGTGAAGATATTTAAATGTTCATACAGATATCTGTGTAGATATTTCCATGTTCATACAGATAGCGCTGTAGATATTTCTATGTTCATACAGATAGCGGTGTAGATATTTCCATGTTTATACAGGTAGCGGTGTTGGTATTTCCATGTTTATACAGATAACGGTGTAGATATTTCCATGTTTACACAGGTAGTGGTGTAGATATTTCCATGTTTATACAGATATCGGTGTAGATATCTTCATCTTAATACAGATGGCAGTGTAGATATTTATATGTTCATTCAGATGGCGGTGCAGATATTTCCATGTTCATACAGATGGCGGTGTAGATATTTGCATGTTTATAGAGATAGCGGTGTAGTTATTTCCATGTGTAAAGAGATAGCTTTGTAGATATTTCCAAGTATGTGCAGATAGCTGTGTAGATATTTCCATTTTCATGCAGATAGCGGTGTGGATATTTCCATTTTCAAACAGATAGCGGTGTAGATATTTCCATGTTCATACAGATAGCGGTGTAGATATTTCCATGTTTACACAGATAGCGGTGAAGATGTATGCATGTTTACACAGATAGCGGTGTAGATATTTCCATGTTCATACAGATAGCGGTGTGGATATTTCCATGTTTATACAGATAGCGGTGAAGATGTATGCATGTTTACACAGATAGCGGTGCAGATATTTCCATGTTCATCCAGATGGCTGTGTAGATATATCCATGTTCATACAGATGGCGGAGAAGATATTTCCATGTTCATACAGATAGCGGTGTAGTTATTTCCAAGTTCATACAGATAGCGGTGTATGTATTTCCATGTTCATACAGATAGCGGTGTAGATATTTCCATGTTCATACAGATGGCAGGGTAGTTTTTCCATGTTCATAGGGACGGCGGTGTAGATATTTCCATATTTATAGAGATAGCGGTGTAGTTATTTCCATATTCCTGGAGATAGCGGTGTAGATATTTCCATGTATATACAGATAGCTTTGTACATATTTCCATGTTCAGACAGATAGCGGTGTCGATATTTCCAAGTTCATACGGATGGCGGTGTAGATATTTCCTTGTTCGTACAGATGGCGTTGTAGATATTTCCATGTTTATAGAGATAGCGTTGTAGATATTTCCATGTTTATACTGACAGCGGTATAGCTATTTCCATGTTTCTACAGATGGTGGTGTAGATATTTCCAAGTTTATAGAGATAGCACTATAGACATTTCCATGTTTACCCAGATAGCGTTGTAAATATTTACATGTTTATAGAGATTGCGGTGTAGTTATTTCCATGTTTATACAGATAGCGGTGTAGATATCTCCATCTTAATACGGATGGCTGTGTAGATATTTATATGTTCATACAGATGGCGTTGCAGATATTTCCATGTTCATACAGATGGCGGTGTAGATATTTCCATGTTCATACAGATAGCGGTGTAGATATTTCCATGTTCATACAGATAGCGGTGTAGATATTGCCATGCTTATACAGATTGCGGTGAATATGTATGCATGTTTACACAGATAGCGGTGAAGATATTTCCATGTTCATAGAGATAGCGGTAAAGATATTTCCATGTTCATCCAGATGGGTGTGTAGATATATCCATGTTCATACAGATAGCGGTGTAGATATTTCCATGTTCATCCAGATGGCTGTGTAGATATATCCATGTTCATTCAGATGGTGGTGAAGATATTTCCATGTTCATACAGATAGCGGTGTAGATATTTCCATGTTCATACAGATAGCGGTGTAGTTATTTCCATGTTCATACAGATAGCGGTGTATGTATTTCCATGTTCATACAGATAGCGGTGTAGAGATTTCCATGTTCATCCAGATGGCTGTGTAGATATATACATGTTCATACAGATAGCTTTGTAGATATTTCCATGTTCATCCATATGGCTGTGTAGCTATTTCCATGTTCATACAGATAGTGGTGTAGATATTTCCATGTTCATATAGATAGCGGTGTAGATATTTCCATGTTCATACAGATAGCCGTGCAGATATTGCCATGTTCATACCGATAGCGGTGCTGATACTTCCATGTTTATACAGGTAGCGGTGTACATATTTCTGTGTTTATACAGGTAGCGGTGTAGATATTTCCATGTTCATACAGATAGCGGTGTAGATATTTCCATGTTCAAACAAATAGCGGTATAGATATTTCCATGTTCGTACAGATAGCTGTGTAGATTTTCCATGTTTATACTGATAGCGGTGAAGATGTATGCATGTTTACACAGATAGCGGTGTAGATATTTCCATGTTCATACAGATAGCGGTGTAGATATTTCCATGTTCATCCAGATGGCTTTGTAGACATATCCATGTTCATACAGGTGGCGGTGAAGATATTTCCATGTTCATACAGATAGCGGTGTAGATATTTCCATGTTCATACAGATAGCGGTGTAGATATTTCCATGTTCATACAGATGGCTGTGTAGATATATCCATGTTCATAGAGATGGCGGTGAAGATATTTAAATGTTCATACAGATATCTGTGTAGATATTTCCATGTTCATACAGATAGCGCTGTAGATATTTCTATGTTCATACAGATAGCGTTGTAGATATTTCCATGTTTATACAGGTAGCGGTGTTGGTATTTCCATGTTTATACAGATAGCGGTGTTGATATTTCCATGTTTACACAGGTAGCGGTGTAGATATTTCCATGTTTATACAGATATCGGTGTAGATATCTTCATCTTAATACAGATGGCGGTGTAGATATTTATATGTTCATTCAGATGGCGGTGCAGATATTTCCATGTTCATACAGATGGCGGTGTAGATATTTGCATGTTTATAGAGATAGCGGTGTAGTTATTTCCATGTGTAAAGAGATAGCTTTGTAGTTATTTCCATGTATGTGCAGATAGCTGTGTAGATATTTCCATTTTCATGCAGATAGCGGTGTGGATATTTCCATTTTCAAACAGATAGCGGTGTAGATATTTCCATGTTCATACAGATAGCGTTGTAAATATTTCCATGTTTATACAGATAGCGGTGTAGATATTTCCATGTTTATAGAGATAGCGGTATAGATATTTCCATGTTAATACACATAGCAGTGTAGATACTTCCATGTTTATAGAGATAGCGGTGTAGATATTTCCAAGTTTATAGAGATGGCGGCTTGCATATTTCCATGTTTATATATGTGGCGGTGTATATATTTCCATGTTTATGCAGATGGCGGTGTAGATATTTCCATGTTTATACAGATGGCGGTGTAGATATTTCCATGTTTATACAGATGGCGGTGTAGATACTTCCATATTTATACAGATGGCGCTGTAGATATTTTCATGTTCATACAGATAGCGGTGTAGATATTTCCATGTTTATAGAGATGGCGCTGTAGATATTTCCTTGTTTATACACATAGCAGTGTAGATATTTCCATGTTTAAAGAGATGGCGGTGTAGATATTTCCATGTTTGTACAGGTAGCGGTGAAGATATTTCCATATTTATACAGGTAGCGGTACAGATATGTGAATTCATTAAACCTCTTTTTCTTTATAAATTACCCAGTCTTGGGTGTGTCTTTATCAGCAGCATGAAAATTGACTAATACACTCACTGTCCATGAATGATACTCTGTTAGCCCATTTGCATTGTTATAAAGAAATACCTGAGGCTGGGTTATTTATAAAGAAATGCGGTTTATTTGGCTCCTTGTTGTGAAGGCTGTACATGAAGCATAGTACTGGCACCTGCTTCCAGGGAGGGCATCAGGAACCTTCCAATCATGGTGGAAGGTGAAGGGAAACCAGCATATCACATGGTGAGAGCGGAAGCAAGAGAGACAGGGAAGAGGTGTCAGTCTCTTTTAAACAACCAGATATCGCATGAACTCACAGGGTAAGAACTCATTCATTACCAAGAGGACAGCACCAAGCCATTCAGGAGGCATCTATCTCCAACATTGGGGATCACATTTTAACGTGAGATTTGAAGGGGACAAACATCCAAACTATGTCAGATACCAAAGCTGACAATGCTTATTATCTTTAGCTGTTCCAGGTTCTGGGAAAAGGGAGAGAGTTAGCTTCCCTCGTCTATGCTGTGCTACTCCATATTATATTAGTAATTATTGTTCTCTAAAGGTTTTTGAAAGCAAATAAACAAATGCAAGGCAAAATATACGAAATGCAAGGCAAAACATACGAAATGCAAGGCAAATGCATTAAAAACTTTTGAGTGTTAATATATAGATTTTATTTTATCTTTTTAATTTCTTTTGCTTAACCAAATAGATTATGTAGTTTTGATTAACTGGCCATGAAATAGCTCTGCCTACATAGAATTTCCCATGAATAATTGGTTGTGGAGACTTTTATGTGTAACCCAAATCCTCCCTCAAAACTGAAGTTTGCCCAGCTATTGGGAGTGTTGGCAAATCATGCCTCTCAGCTGATTCTCTCTAGAATTTATTCTCAGGAGATCTAATTAATAACTTGTCAAGCTGATGTCCATCCTTGGGGACAACTCTTATCTGAAGAATGGCCAGTGAAAGGTATTAAAACTCCATACTCCTGCCTCAATTTAGGGCAACTCTGAAGGGTCACCCCAGCTTCTCAGCTCCCCCTTGAGATTAGCTGAGGTATTTGTTGTGACTGCCTCACATCTCAACTCCCTTTGTCCAATTCAGCTTTTTAGCCACAGTTGTTGGCTCCTAGGATTTTACCCAGTTAAATGTTCTCTACACAAATCTCTATCTCAAATCTGCTTTACAGGGAATGTGGCCTCAGACAGGTTTTCATTAGGTTCTGGACGTAACTCTCATTAGTCATTGATATGATTCGGCTGTGTCTCCATCCGAATCTCACCTTGATTGTAATTATCCCCGCATGTCAAGGATGGAGTCAGGTGGAGATCATTGAATCATAGGGGCGGGTTCCCCCTACTGTTCTCCTGGTAGCGAATAAGTCTCACGAGATCTGATGCTTTTAAAATGGGAGCTTCCCTACACAAGCTTTCTTCTCTGCTACCATTTAAGATGTGCCTTTGCTTCTTTTTTGCCTTCTGCCGTGACTGTGAGGCCTCCCCAGCCATGTGGAATTGTGAGTTCATTAAACCTCTTTCCTTTCTAAATTACCCGGTCTTGGGTATGACTTTATTAGCAGCATGACAACAAACTAGTGCAGTCTGTTCTATAAGCCCAAGTCGGATCACAGAGTCCCGCTTTCTGTTTTTTTTTCTAGCCCATATTTCTACTAAAACTTGACTCATATAGACTTAAAACAAAATAATTAAGCATGGCTAGTAATTATTTAATATTTTATACGTGTCAGGTACTGTATTTTGTAACTTATCTTTTAATAATCTTTCCAAATCTCTAAAAGGAGAATTCTGCTCTTTTATAGAGAAAGCAAGGATGGCTCAATCTTTTGATTTTTATTACAAGCTTTATTTTGTATAACATATAATAAACTAAAAATATTGAAAGTTTAGAAACCATCAGCACACAATCGAGGTGATGGAAATATACTTCACCTCCAGTTTCCTGATGCCTCTTTATAATACATTTCTCTGGCCCCTCATTCCTGGCCCTTAAAAACCACCAAACTGCTTTCTGTCACTGGACAGTAATTTATACAGTCAAAAAATGTATATAAATAAAATTTTACACTATGCACTTTTTTGTCTGACATTTTATGTTTTTTTCTCTGCATGTTTTACCTCTAGAGTCTGCCTTGTTTCACTTAGTATAGTTATTTTGAGATTCATTCATGTTATAGTATGTATCCATAATTAATTCAGATAAAGCAAGTTAATTCATTAATGTATTGATTGATATTTAGACTGTTTCTAGTTTGGGCTATTATGAATACATGTGCTATGAACATTTGTGTTGATATCATTATATGAACACCTACTTTTATCTCTCTTGGGTAAATACCCAGGAGTGCAATGGCTGAGTCTTACGGCAGAAGTATGTTTAACTTTTTAAGGGACTCTTAAACTGTTTTTCAAAGGTTACACTTTTTTGTATTCCCATCAGCAGTGTATGAGAGTTTCAGCTTCTCCACATCCAAGCCAGTGCTTGGCTATTATCAGTCATGCTAATCTTAGCTATTTAAAAATAGATAGTGGCGTCTCATTTTGGTTTTAATTTGCATTGCCCTAAGCATTAATTATGTTGAGCATATGTGCTTATTTACCAAACAAATGTCTACTTTGAAATGTCTGTTCCAGTCTTTCACCCAAGTTTTAAATGGGGTTGTTTTTCATTATTAAATTTTGAGCTTTTAAAATATATTTTTGATGCAAGCCTTTCATCAGATATATGAATTGCAAATATTTTCTCCCAGCCTGCAGCTTGTCTTTTCAGTCTCTTAATAGATTCTTTTGAAGAGCAGATTCTTTTTTTTAAATTTGATGAGTTCTTCTTATCAATATATTATTATATAAATCATGCTGTGGGGTCATATCAAAGAAAGCTTTGCCTGACTCAAAGTCCCAAATGTTTTCACATCTTCCCTCTCCTCTCCTTTGGGAACTGAGATTACATGTAAATTCAGTTACTTGAAATTTACTGTCTACTATTGCTCTGTTCATGTTTTTTAAAAGTTTATTTTCTCTCTATATTTTATTTTGAGAGGTGTCTATCTTTTCTTCTTTAATGACTAACGTGCTATCAGCCTACCATGTAGCTGGGACTACAGCCGCATGCTACTATGCCCCGCTAATTTTTGTATTTTTAGTAGAGATGGGATTTCACCATATTGGTCAGGCTGGTCCTGAACTCCTGACTTCGTGATCCACCTGCCTCGGCCTCACAAAATGCTGAGATTACAGGCGTGAGCCACTGCGCCCAGCCTCCTTTAGTGCATCTTGCATGTCTCTATTTTAGAACATATAGAATACTGTTTCAATAAGCATTTGAATGTTCTTAACTGATAACTCTGGCACCTTGATTTACTCTGGATCAGTTCTGACTCAGTGATTTTTCTCCTTATTATGAGCCACGTTCTTCTGTCTTTTGTTGTTACTGTTGTGTCTCTGCTAAACTGTGTCTGGATGTCAGATATGGTGACTTTTATCTTATTGAGTGCTGGAAGTATATATAAATATTCTTGATCTTTGTATTGGTATGTATTTAAGTTTAGTTGGAAAGAGTTTGACTCTTTTTGGTCTTGCTTTAAAAATTCATTAGGTGGGATCAGACCAGTTCTCATTTTAGAGCTAATCACTCCCAACTAGTGAGGCAAGATCCTTCTGGGTATCCCTGGGAATCTTGAGGTGTTCCTGGTTTGGCTGATAAAATAAGCACTATTACTGGACCTTGGTGAGCATGTGTACTGTTACTTTTCATCTTATCTGGGTGTTGTTTCCCCAACCGTAGGTACTTTTCTCTAGGCCTGTCCTAACAATTACTTAGCTATGTACTTTAGGGGGACCCTTTGCAGAGCTCTGGAGTTCTCTTTCTGTGCAGCCCCTTCTTCTCGGAAACCTTGTCCTGAGAGCTCATGTCAACATGGTTTCTGTGGACTCTCAGCTCTGTCCCCTCAGCTCAGGGAGAACGATGGGCTCCTCTTGGGCTTTTCTCCTGGAGTAGTGGGCTGGAAAACTTTCTCCAGGCATAAATTAGGGCAGTTGATAGGCTCACCTTGTTTGAGACTGACTTTACAGGGTCTTGCAAACTTTTGTGGCATACATTTTGGCCATTTTTTTGGTTGTTTCAGGAGGGAGAGAAAGTCTAGTTCTTGTTACTCCATCATGGTCATTGCAGAAGTCAACCTAACTGATATTTATCAATACAGTCTGTTGCTACACATTGAACTTGCTTAAGATAATTTTTAGATGGCACAGAACTTTCTGTCCATTGAATGAGACTCTCTGCTTATTTTGCAAGTGCTCATTTGTATGGAGACATTTGTATGGAGAAACTTCAAAAAGTTTGTGGAAAAATGAAGTTAAAAGATAAACATTGAAAATGTGATCTTCGGTTTTCATCCCTAAAGAACTGATGGTCCTGGGAACTTAACAATGTCAATGCAGTCTCTTATACATTATTAACTTAAGAAAAATGGGTGCCCTTTCCACATTTGTTGAGATTGGGAAACAAAAAGAAGTCAGAAGGAGCCAAGTCAGAGCTGTAAGGTGGATGCCTGACAATTTCCCATTGAGACTCTCACAAAATTGCCTTTGCTTGATGACAGGAATGAGCAGAAACATTGTGGTGTTAGAGGACTGTCTGCTAAAGCTTTCCCAGGTATTTTGCCCTAAAACTTTGGCTAACTTATTCAAAACACTCTCATGATATGCAGATATTATTGTTCTTTGACCTTCCACAAAGTCAACAAGCAAAATGCCTGGAATGTCCCCAAAAAACTGTTGCCGTGACCTTTGCTCTTGAGTGATCCCCTTTAGCTTTGACTGGACCACTTCCACCTTTGGTAGCCATTGCTTTGATTGTGTTTTGCCCTCAGGATCATACTGGGAAAGCCATGTTTTATCTTCTGTTACAATTCTTCAAAGAAATCCTTCAGGATCTTGACCCTAGTTCTTTAAAATTTCCATTGAGAGCTCTCCTCTTGTCTGCAGCTGATCTGAGCACAACACTTTTGGCACCCATGCAGTGGAAAGTTGGTTCAACTTTAATTTTTTAGTCAGAACTGTGTAAGCTGAACCAATTAAGATGTCTACGATGTTGGCTATTGTTTGTGCTGTTGATTATCAGTCCTCTTCAATTAGGGCACAAACAAGATTAATTTTTTTCCTTGCAAATTGATATGGATGATCTGTCCCTGTGGACTTCATCTTCCACATCATCTCGTTTCTTCTTTAAAAAAGCTGTCCGCTTGTGAACTACTGATTTCTTTGGTGCATTGTCCCCTCAAGCTTCTTGTAAAGCATCAGTGATTTCACCATTCTTTCACTCAAGCTTCATCATAATCTAATGTTTGTTCTTGCTTCAATTTTAGCAGAATTTACATTGCTCTGCTAGGGGCTCTTTTCAAACTAATGTCTACTCCTTCTTACTGT
Organism: Gorilla gorilla gorilla; assembly: GCF_029281585.2. NCBI lineage: Eukaryota > Metazoa > Chordata > Mammalia > Primates > Hominidae > Gorilla > Gorilla gorilla. Next base: position 3,707,097 of record NC_073233.2, on the reverse strand, counting down.
CTCAAACTAGATCCTGTTCAAACATGCTATAATAAATTAGTATGAGTTTATTTTGCTGCCAAAATTGAAACCTTTGCATAGTTTTTTTCATAATATACATTTTCCATGAACTTTTTAAGGCCTCTCATGTATCCACAGGTAGAGTGCCTTACCTATTCTGACTTCAGTCAATTATTCAAGACCTTTCCTTGTCAGTGATACATTAGAAAGGTAGAGTATTGAAAAATAAGAGTAGCTTCTGCTGATTAAGAAATACTATATCTTTTTCTACTTCTTTCTTCTTTTTTTTTCTTTTTTTTTTTTTTTTTTTTGAGACAGCATCTTTCTCTGTCACCCAGGCTGGAGTGCAGTGGTGTGATCTCAGCTCACTGCAACCTCTGCCTCCCAGGGTCAAGTGATTCTCCTGCCTCAGCCTCCCGAGTAGCTGGGACTATAGGTGCCTGCCACCACACCCAGCTAATTTTTGTATTTTTAGTGGAGACAAGGTTTTACCATATTGGCCAGGCTGGTCTTGAACTCCTGACCTTGTGATCTGCCTGATTCGGCCTCCCAAAGCGCTGGGATTACAGTCATGAGCCACCGTACCTAGCTTTCTACTTCTTTCTTATTATTTTCCTCCTCTCTCATTCCTATATTCTCTCCTTTCTCCTACTTTCCTCCCCACTCCCTGTTTCCTTCCTTTCATCTTTCCTATTTTCAAGACTTAATATTTCTTGAACCTCCGATGTTATCATAGTATGTTATTTGTTTAATTTTCACATAACAATAATAGTTTAAATACAAATAATATTTATTTTCATCCCCATGTTATCAGTATAACAGTAAAGATGTGGAGAGGCCAGCTGGGCATGGTGGCTCAAGCCTGTAATCCCAGCACATTGGGAGGCCGAGGTGGGTGGATCACGAGGTCAGGAGATCGAGACCATCCTGGCTAACATGGTGAAACCCCATCTCTACTAAAAAATAGAAAAAATTAGCTGGGCGTGGTGGCACGTGCCTGTAGTCCCAGCTACTCGGGAGGCTGAGGCAGGAGAATAGTGTGAACCCGGTAGGCAGAACTTGCAGTGAGCCAAGATCACGCCACTGCACTCCAGCCTGGGTGACAGAGCGAGACTCTGTCTCAAAAAATAAATAAATAAATAAATGAAAATAAAATTAAAAAAATGATGTGGAGAGGCCAAACCAATGGCTCTTATATCCACGTTCTTTCTTCTAAATGATTTCACCTTAGTTTTGGTCTGCATCTCTAACCATAGCTAGTTGCAGCAGGACTTCTATCTGGCCTTGCTGCTCTCATTTTTGGACCTCCTCACTGAAATCAAATTGATCTTTCTAAAATGCAAACCTGGTCTTAGTATTTTATTACTTAAAACCCATTGGTGGCTTTCCATGATTTATGGAATAAAGTCAAAATTCCTGTTTTTGCCCATGTTTCTGTGTGCCTCTCATCCCTACATTTACTGATTCCTGTGTGCCATAAATTGCCAGTTGTCCAGAGTTCATTCTCTTTTTGTACTTGGGAGGACTTCTGCATCCTGCAACTTTTCCCCTGAAACGTGCTTGGAAAATACCTACTCATTTTTTTCAGATTCAGGTTAGCTTTTTACTTCAGTTTCTTTTCCTGAAGCTTATACTGACTGCTCCATATGGCTTTGGGGATTAGCTACTCATTCCTTTGTGCCCTTTGTAGATACACATTTATCATGGAGTCTTTTTTTTTTTTTTTTTTTTTTTTTGAGACAGAGTCTCACTCTGTCACCAGGCTGGAGTGCAGTGGTGTGATCTCAGCTCACTGCAACCTTTACCTTCCAGGTTCAACTGATTCTCTTGCCTCAGCCTCCCAAGTAACTACAGGCGTGCACCACCGTGCCCAGCTAATTTTTGTATTTTTAGTAGAGACGGGGTTTCACTATGTTGGCCAGGATGGTCTCGATCTCTTGACCTCGTGATCTGCCCACGTTGGCCTCCCAAAGTGCTGGGATTACAGGCATGAACCACCGCTCCCAATCAGTCATGCAGTCTTTATACTTACTTGTTTACTTGCCTGTGAGCTCACTGAATGCAGGGACTATTTCCTTGTTGCTCTAGCACCTACACCAGTACCTGGTATCCAGAAGCTGTATGCTAAATGTTTGTTGAGTGGCTGTTTGACTGAATGATTGTACTCCTAATTAGTAGATAGAAAGCCATGAACTTCCCAGTTCATCATTCTTTGTGCTCAATTCTGGTTTCTTTATTGTGTTCAAAAGAGTTCCTTAGTGACATAAAACTATGGAGCTAGTATGTCAGCTCATTTAAGCAATGATTGGTTTATGTATATAAGAGACTTCAATAATTATATATTTTTATTTCAGTTTCAATAAATGATCAATTGATTAATTTTCTCTGTTTTGGCTTATTGTTCACATTTAATATCAAATAAAAGTGTTTTACTTAAAATTATTCATGCCAATTATGACAGTTAGGTGAATATTACTTTGATTTACATTCCAGTAGTAGTTTTGGTTGAACCCTGAATATGCTAAGACGTCCCTTTTCTTTTTTCTTATGAACAGGCTACTGTGTTTACATATATTATTAAAATCTTCTTTGAAAATACGAAGAATGTTACATTTCTTATATTTAGTTCTCTGTGCTTCAGAATTCCTGTGATACTTGCACTTAAGTCCTTCTGAGCAGTTGATGTTGATATTTATGTGGTTAATTTCATGAAACGTGGTGGTTTTCATTTCTATCATTAATTTATACAGGAGATAGACTGTTTTCCAGGTGTAAGCTCAGTCATATAATTAGAAAATTTATAAGCAGAAAGGAGTTATTTGGTCTAACCCATTTATTCTACAGATAGAGAAATTAGAGTCCAGAAACTCTGTCTTCTTTAAAGTCTTACAGGTATTTAAGAAAAAAGAATAGACTTGAGGTTTCTGTGCTCTGAACCCAGTGATCTTGACACTGTAACGATCTTCATCCATATTATTCACAGAAGTAAATATAATCACATATTAAATAAGAAACAAAAATACTAAGGAGATATTATACTGAAAAATGAAATAATATTATCTTAATTATTTTGATCAGATTCAATCTATAGCAGCTTGAAGGCTAATAATTCCAATGATTCTCTGAATAAACCATTTTTCTAATAAGATTACAGGTTTTAGTAATCTAATTATTTTGACTGATGCAAATGTTACCCCGCCAGTCTGAAAAATGTGTTTATTTATATGTCATAAAGAATAATTTATTCCAAAAAGGCTAATTTTCAAAATATATGTATCTTCTGAAACTGTATCTATTTTTTCCCCATGTTTTCTAAATATATTTTAGAGGGCATTTGTAGATTTTCATGGTGCTGAAAAATTAAGGTATAATGGTCTCATGAAGGAGAATAATGTCATTTAGACATTGTAATTTTGGAGGATCACAATACTTTTTGGAATGTGGTTGTTGCAGCACTGGTCACTTATAATAATTATATAATAACATACTATACTAATGCAATAATATACCATATGAAATTATTCAGTGGTAAATTTGTCTTAAATCCTCTAGAATACTGCAAAGAAATAGTTTATATAAGAAAGAGTACCATAGCAGATGTGAACACAATATTTCCTATTTTTTTCTTCTTTTTTATTTTTTTGAAGACAAGTTCTCACTCTGTTGCCCAGACTGGAGTTCAGTGCCATGTTCATAGTTCACTGCAACCTCAAACTCCCAAGCTCAAGTGATCCTCTTGATTCAGCCTCTGAAGTAGCTGTGCCTATAGGTGTGCACCACCACACCGGCTAAGTTTTAAAATTTTTTATAGATATGTTGCCCAAGCTGGTCTCAAATTCTTGAGCTCAAGAGATCTTCTCACCTTGGCCTCCCAGAGTGTTGGGATTACAGGCATGAGCCACCATACTCAGCCAATATTTCTTTTGTAAAAGACATTTTCTAACATACTTCTCATTTTAACTAACATAATATTCAAAGTGTAGATCTGAGAAAGAGATAGTGCCTGCAGATCTGGGATCCTACATGCTAATATTATGGGATGCATTCAGATTTGATCAGCAGATATTCCATTTATTCTAGAACACTACCAGCAGAAGAATGTAATTACGTCTATCACTAAAACTTTGTGTCAATACAGACTACTGTATTTGTTATCATAGATGGTCCTTGGATGGCAGCCTTCAGCAATTTTAAACCTAGACAGGTGATGTACTTTTTCTTCTTGGATAATTTTCATGGTTTTATCTAATTTGGTTGTAACTAATGTGTTTAATATGGCTTGCTTGTTTTTTAAAAAGTTGTTCAGTATCCTTAGAACTCAGTGCTGATTTCTTTTTCTAGCAGGCCTTTTATATAGGACATCTCACTTTCTCCTGGCTCTCTACTACTAGCATGAGGTCTCTGAAAAATCAAGACAGCAAAATAATTTGTTATAGAACAGCCTATGTAGAGGGACAGGGGAGGAGTCATAGTCCAAGAGGGAAAGACCTTTGAGCCAGGCTCAATTTGTAGACGCTGTTGAATGAAAATGAGAGAGAGAGAATGCACACTTTATTGCACTATTAAAGCAAAATTCTGACAATAACTTCTAAAAATGATTCAACTCTTATACACTGAGAATATGACAGACCTTCCAAAAGTATAATTTCTTATATGAACGTCCAGGTATATAAGGAAAAATAACTATTTCATACCAATATCTCCAGCCGCCTTTATTGTTGGTTCACCACATAGGTTTTTATCAGAATCGCAGAACATTAATTTTTTAAAGTAGCTACCATTACAACTAGCTTGAGAAGAACTTTCTTTTTAATAATTCGACCCAGATGCATTCTAGATACTCCAGTGTTACGAATCGATGGCTTCATGAGGAGCCGCTGTTGACTCATGCTATCTCTGGACACACTGACAGGAAACGTTTTCTTACACCTGTTTTCCTCCTGCTTTTCCTTGGTAGGACTTAGTGCCTTGGCATAGTTCAGTATCAATGGCAGTCATAGAGAAGTGTTACAGAAACCCAGCTTATTCCAACTTGTGAATTATTTGGCACCCAGGAACCAGGTCTTACAATCTTCAACCCACTTTTTCCTAACATGGCCCCTTTTCTGAAATGTTTATTTATATATGATGTAGGCCTGGGGAAAGGACATGGACTTTCAAAGAAAATATTCTCCAATAGATCTCTCAACTCCAGAGAACCTTCTGACTAAATCTGAAAGAATTCCACTGTGCTCTGATAACATCCTTTAATAATGAAGGAAAAGATATTTTTCCCCCAGGAGGATTTTGTAGTGAAAGAGATGGCATAATTTTCTTAAAAAATGTTGTTTATAATCTCATTTGTTTTTTCATTTGTGGGGTGTGTCTTAAATCCTAAATGGTACATCCTTTTTAAAATACTTCTAGTAATAAAATGTTTCTGAAGTTATGTTGTAAGTATCATTGGACTATGTTTAATAATGTTAAGTTGATCCCACTTCCCCTGAAATTATATACATAAATGCTGAAAGTATAAATTTACATATACAACTTCATGGAACATTTTTCTTCCAAGTGTGCATTTGCTAGAATTTGCATTGAAAGGTTTTGGAAGGAGCCTGTTGGTATGAATCCTGTGTGAGCAACACTCAGATTTGTTGCATACTGAACAGCATGCTAAATCTCACTTCACAATCTTAGATTTCTCATCTACCATCTTGAGCTGAATTTAAAATGTAACTGCAGTTTATTATGTCACCTGTTCGTCAAACACTGATGCAAAGCTTAGTTTTCAGTGTGAAGAACCCATGACTAGAGAAGGGAAGAAGAAAGGGTCAAGCAGACCTCATTAAAGAGTGTATGGGCAAGAAAACACATCAGATGTCTTGATAGGTTTTTTAAAGTCCTGTTAGACTTGTCATGATTTCCAAAACACTAAATGCCATCTAGTATTTTGGACCCTCCAAAATTACAGTAGAATATTATTATGGGTCATCTTAATTGGAAATATACAGGGAAATCCTGATGATTAATGTAGACTAGTGATAGCTCTCACACATTTATATAACCTATGTTGAAAAGAAAGAAGAAAGTCAGGAAGGAAAGAAGGAAAAAGAGCGGAGAGAGAGGAACAAGAAAACACGTGGATTTGTGGAAATGAAAATTTTTAAATTACTAATTTGCAAGAATGGGTAAGAAAAATACCGAGTATGAACATAAATGCTTTCAATTCCGTTTGTCTCTTAATCCTTCTCAGTCCGTGGCCAGTTTTGAAACTTGGTGTAACTTCCTTCCTTTATTCCTCCCTCCCTTGCTCCCTCCATCCCTTCTTGCCAGCCTCCTTCCCTTCCTCTCTCCTTGAGTTTCCTTCTTCTTTCTTGTTCCCTCCCTCCCTCCCTCTCTCTTTTTTCCCCTTAGTTTCCCCAGAAGCACATATACCAGCCATTTGAATGCTTTCTGCTCATAGATACTGTCAAGCCCCCTCACCCAGACTGCTGACTAGATTTGGTAGAATGGAGTGAGAAACATAGACTTTGTGTCTGTGGCGGCCACCTCTGATGTTGCAGACTTTTGCCGTGATTATGCACTCCAGCCGAGGGACGCTAGAGAGGTTGAAATTTCAACTGTGGGATTTGCCATTTTGGAATTTGCAGAAATGTACTGGATATGCTAACAGCAGCCTGGCTAGCCTCCACTTCACAAGGAAGTATTTAAATATACACGTGTAATATGAAGAAAATTGCATTAGATCATAAGGGATGAATTATTTTGTAAATGACCATACCATCAAATACCATACCTGATATCAATCATCTTCATCAGACAGTATCTGTGTATGTAAGTAGATAAACAAAAAAGCAGGAGTTTATTTCTCTCTAATGTATCCTCGACTCTCTAGCAGTGACTTCTGAAATGTCTCTTCTGATCCAGACTTGTTTGAATCATGTGCAACATTTTAGATTTGTCTTTTCTCTGCAAGTTTTTTTTCATTAAGTACCATAACATATTGAACCAAATAGTTTTGCTTGCTTTCTATTGATGACACATGATTTTGGCTTTTATCTTCAGTGGAAAATCAATGTGTCACACGGAGTTCACTAAGAAAAAGGTATGGGGCCTCTTTGTAATTCTTTGTCAGATGATTGCTTTATCTTGATTTATGCCTTCAAACTTTTTCCCATTCAGCAGAAAATATTGTGTCGCTATCTGTGAGAGCAAAGCGATCTATACCAATTTATGCTCTAAGTGTAGCCTCCTTCCAGAACTGCTTATGGAACATATCAACTCACTATAGATTAGGGACATAATGGATTCTTCTTTCTTAAAAGTGGCAGATTGACAATTTTAGTTCATATACAAGCTTTTATATTAACATTAAAACAATATTTCTATGTAAAGTAAAATATTGTAGTTGATTATTATTTGAGGGCCTCCCAGAATTTCAAGGTCTGAAAATAAATTCAGTGTTCCTGGTGGTAACAAAATTGCCCCTACTTCCTTGTATCAGGACTGCCATTTGGAACTGCTGGGGAAGCTCTTTTCAGAAATTATTTTCAAAACAGCATTGTTGCCTTTTGCCAAACTGAAATCTGGTTGTAAACTTTTGAAAACTAGTTCCTTGGAATGGAATTCAAGTTGTCTTCTAAGCAATTTTTTTTAACTCAAACATACATTCTATCTTGATTTATTATGTCGCTATTTGTGTAGGAAACATATTTCTATTTTTACCATTTTCAATTTATTTACATTTACATTTACATTTGTGTGTATATATATATACACACATACATACACTTTAAGTTCTGGGATACATTTGCAGAACTTGCAGTTTTGTGAAATAGGTATACATGTGCTGTCGTGGTTTGCTGCACCCATCAACTCGTCATCTACATTAAGTATTTCTCCTAATGCTATCCCTCCTCTTTCCTTCCTACCCACTGACAGGCCCCAGTGTGTGATGTTCCCCTCCCTGTGTCTATGTGTTCTCATTGTTCAACTCCCACTTATGAGTGAGAACATGTGGTGTTTGGTTTTCTGTTCTTGTGATAGTTTGCTGAGAATGATGGTTTCCAGCTTCATCCATGTCTCTGCAAAAGACATTCATCCATCCTTTTTTATAGCTGCATGGTATTCCATGGTGTATATGTGCCACATATTCTTTATCCAGTCTATCATTGATGGGCATTTGGGTTGGTTCCTAGTCTTTGCTCTTGTGAATAGTGCTGCAATAAACATATGTGTGAATGTGTCTTTATAGTAGAATGATTTATAATCCTTTGGATGTGTACCTAGTAATGAGACTGTTAGGTCAAATGATATTTCTAGTTCTGGATCCTTGAGGAATTGCTACACTGTCTTCCACAATGGTTGAACTAATTTACACTCCCACCAACAGTGTAAAAGCATTCCTATTTCTCCACATCCTCTCTAGCACCTGTTGTTTCCTGACTTTTTAATGATTGCCGTTCTAACTGGTGCGAGATGGTATCTCATTGGACCAGGGGTGATGAGCTTTTTTTTTTTTTTCTTCGAGACAGCCTCACTCTGTCACCCAGGGTGGAGTGCAGTGGCACAATTTTGGCTCACTGCAACCTCCACCTAATGGGTTCAAGCAATTCTCCTGTCTTAGCCTCTTGAGTAGCTGGGATTACAGATATATACCACCACGCCTGGCTAAAGTTTTTTTGTGTGTTTTTGGTAGAGACAGAGTTTCACCATAGTGGCCAGGCAAGTCTCAAACTCCTGACCTTGTGATCCACTCGCCTTGGCCTCCCAAAGTGATGGGATTACAGGCGTGAGCCACCACGCCCAGCCTATGATGAGCTTTTTCTCATGTGTTTATTGGCCGCATAAATGTCTTCTTTTGAGAAGTGTCTGTTCATATCCTTTTCCCACTTTTTGATGGGGTTGTTTTTTTCTTGTAAATTTGTTTAAGTTCCTTGTAGATTCTGGATATTAGCCCTTTGTTAGATGGATAGATTGCAAAAATTTTCTCCCACTCTGTAGGTTGTGTGTTCACTCCGATGATAGTGTCTTTTGCTGTGCAGAAGCTATCTTTAGTTTAATTAGATCCCATTTCTCAATTTTGGCTTTTGTTGCCACTGCTTTTGGTGTTTTAGTCGTGAAGTCTTTGCCTATGCCTATGTTCTGAATGGTATTGGCTAGGTTGTCTTCTAGAGTTTTTATGGTTTTATATCTTATGTTTAAGTCTTTAATCCATCTTGAGTTAATTATTTTATAAGGTGTAAGGAAGGGGTCCACTTTCAGCTTTCTTCATTTGGCTAGCCAGTTTCCCCATCACCATTTATTAAATAGTCAATCTTTCCCCATTGTTTGTTTTCGTCAGGTGTGTCAGAGATATGTTGTATATTTCATGGTACAATGCCTTCTGTCAATGGGGAAAAATAACAAGCATATATGGGATGAATGAAGTCTGCTATGGTTAAGGTTGAGAATATTTACTGATCCTTGAGTTCAGTCTCCAGGAATGTTGGAAATAGAGAATAGAGATAATGGAGATAAAGAAAAGTTCTGAAAATGACACTTCCCATAGTGTCAAAATTGTGATCTATTGCAGAATTCTGTGATACATCAAAATCTCTGTTTATACTGAGGTTTGTTATTGTGTATGAGCATATCTTTATCAGGTGTAGGCTATTTCTATACTTTCATGTCTTTAAATCAATGTTTCTATTCACATATGTATATGTGCAAATAGAAGCATGTTAATATTATATATATATTTTCCGTCATTACCATGATTGCTATGATTATCATTAGCATGTATTATTAGTGTGACCGAAGTATCATCAGTATCAGTTTCTTTCTCACTGCAGTGCTCCTGTAATGCTTCATTTCTACAGAGCCAACCTACACCCACCGTTTCCCTGACTATAACTTTACCTAAAGTATAAGCCCTTATAAAGCCATGAAAGCCTACCAAGAATTGTCAAAGAAGCTAGGCAGCAGCCAGGCTCTGCCTTAGGAAAAGATTTTACTTTTTATTATCATGTGCAGTACTTAACTACTTGTTTTGACCTCTAAGATTTTGCTCTCCTATATTTCTATCCCCTGGCTTTCTGATATTTCATGTGATTATATTTGAAATTTTAACCTTGCTTTTCTTTTTGGAATCTCTGATATCTCTGCTGCCACAGGTAATGACAGGTTCCTCTCTAACTGTTGGTGTTATCCCTGGTCAGATTATTACTGATGACAGAAGTAGATGTTTTACGTGGATTCTCTCGATATCAGAAACAAATACAGATATCACAACTCAAAAATGACAGACTGATAACCATTATGAACTTAGATGCAACATTCTTAATACAATATTAGCAAATTGAGTCTAGGAATATTTAAAAATGATAATGTGTTTTAACCAAGTGGGGTTTATCTCAAGTTGGTTTCAACAACTGAAAATCTACCATGCTGACAGAAAAAAGAAAAATCACGTGACACTCTCAATAGATGCAAAAAAGGAATTTACAAAATGTAACACATTTTTTAAATTAAAAACTCCCAGCAAACTGAGGATAGAAAAGTACATTTTCAAACTGATTATGTGTTTACAAAAAATCTATAGCAAACATCTTACTTAAAATGGTGAAAGCCTTAATACTTTCTACATAAGATTATGAAAAATGCAATGATGTCCTCTCTCCCTAGTTCTTTAAAGTATTGCATTCAATATTAAATAAGTGGAAATATATACCAAGTTCATTGATAAATATTTAATACTTATGAGATGATAATTCTCCTGAAATTGATCTCTAGATTCAGTGGAATTCCCATGAAACCTTATAGGTCCTTTTGGATAAATTACAAAACTGATTCTAAAACAGGGAGAAAGAAAGAAGGGAAGGAAGGAGGAATGGACAGAAAGAAGAAAGAAATAAAGAGAAAAGAAAAGAAAATAAGAAATAAGTGACACCCAAGTTGGGAAGAAAGAAAAATACTATTCTCACGTGATGTAAACATATACATAGAAAATCCTTAGGCATCTGCAGAAGTGTGCTAGAGGTATGAAGTGAATTTAACAAAGTTGTAGGATGAAAGATCAATAAATAAAATCAATTGTGTTTCTATACACAATCAACACCAATTAGAAAATAAAATTATGTAAGCAATTTAACTTATAATAGCCTCAAAAATAATAAAATAATTCAGAATAAATTTAATAAAAGGTATGCTGATCCAAAATTTCTAAATCACTAATACGAGAGATTGAATAGGTAGAAATATGTATCAAGTTCATTGGTAAATATACATGTCATACTTATTAGATGATAATTCTTCTGAAACTGATCTCCAGATTTGGCACAATCCCAATCAAACCTATAGGCCTTTTTGGAGAAATTACAAAGCTGATTCTAATTTTTTTTTTTAAATGCAGAAGTCCTAGAATAGCCAGAGCATGTTTTAGAAAGAAGAATAAAGTTGGAAAACTTTCCAAATTTCAAGACATATTGTAAAGCTACACTAAACAGTACAGTAAACTTACTGGCATGAAGAAGACATATATATCAGTGAAACAGAATAAATAATTTAGAAATATATCCTGCCTTACATGGCCAAAGTTGCCAAAATATTTCAATAAGGAAATCAATGTCTTTATAAAGATGGTACTATTAAAATTGGATATTAAATGGAGAATATGAACTTCAGAATTACCTCACACCATATCCTCAAATTAACTCAACATGTATTTTATACATAATGTAAATATAAAAAGTATAAAGCTTACTGAATAGGAAAAATTTTTAATAATCTTACTATAGCTAAAAATTTTTTAGATAAGAAAAGGATGGATGAAAATGGAAAAAAATAGTAAGTTGGACTTCATGAAATTAAGACTTTTGCAACTTAAAACATAGCATCAAAAAATGAAAAGGCAAACCACAGATTGGGACAGAATAATTTTAAATATGTCTGATAAAGAACTTTCATCTAGAATGTACACATAACTAAAAAACTAAATAACAAAACACAAATAACTCATTTAACGTAATATTTTGACCTAAATGGGCCAAATATTTGTACAGATATTTTAATTTAAAAAGAGATGGTGTCCAATACACAAATGAAAAGATACTTAACATTACCCGTCATCAGGGAAATTCAAGTTAAAACCACATTGAGGTACCACTGTACACCCACTGGAGTGGCTGACACGAGCAGAACTGACCATACCACATGATGTGAAGAATTGCTATTCACACCTGGCTAGTGGGACTTCAAAATGGTACAGACATTTTGGAAAGCAGTTTGGCAGTTTCTTTTAATGTTAAACTTAGTACTGATCATATAGCCAAATAATTCCACTGCGACTCAAAATAAATAAAAACATATCCGTACCAAGCCTCATCCTTGAAGTTCATAGCAGATGTGTCCATCAACTTGTAAATGGATAAACCAGTTGTAGATGGAGTACCACTCAACAATAAAAAGGAGCAAACTGATACAACAGCAATATAAATGAATATCAAAAGCATTATGCTCAGTGAAAGAAGCTAGACATGAAAGACACCAATGTATCATTCCACTAATAGGATACTCTAGAAAATGCAAACTGTAGAAACAGAAGCAGATTAGTGGTTGCCTGTGTTCAGGAATGGAGAAAAGATCAAATGCAAAACAGCAAAAGAAAACGTTTTGTGATGATGCAGATTTTCTGTATCTTGATCATGATTGTGGTCAAATGATGATATTCATCTGCCATAACCCATTAAATTGCACATTGAAAAGGGTGAATTTTACTGTGTGTACATTATACTGAAATGGAGCTGTAAATATGTTTGGAGCTTATCTGTGAACATTAGTTGCAGAGCAGGAGTTACTTTTATAGAGTGGAAATCTGCTGAGTGCCAACTTGAGAAGGGTTGAAAAAAATTAGAACCTTCTTCCAACACATTTCAGTTAGAACACTCTTAGGATGTCGTTACAGCTGCACTCTATATTGGAGTCTCTGATGAAATCACATGTCTGACGATCTCAGCATGCCTTTAATCAACAGAATATACACGTGTTTTCTTTTATTACTATAAAGGATATACCAAACAACTTTTTCAAGACTTTACTTCAAAAAGGCACGTAGTTTTGCAACATTTTTGGTAAGTCTTTAATTATTTCAAAATGAAAAATTGAAAATAAAATGCAATTATTTACTCAGGCCCCCCAAAAAAAGGTCTGTACGGGGAATGCATGTGGTGTGTGTGTGTGTGTGTGTGTAAGTGTGTGATTTGAAGAATTGAAAAAATTTTAGTGGGGTTTTGTAGCATCACTTTGATAGCATCCTGTAATTTTGTATTGTGTTTGAAATAAAAATAAAGTGAATACACTGATAAAAGAATTTGAAAAGAATTTGCATTATTGCCTAAATTATGTGTGGTTTCCACAGTGGCATGAATCGAGCATCTTTAACCTACATAACAATATATCAGAAGTATTAGGTAAAAAATAAGTAAACTAGTATAACAAAGTTAAATATTTCTAAAGTAAAATTATAGCTTTATTTTTTTTTCCTGAAATGTTTTGAGGAGATATTTACACCAAAAGATATTATCACTGATCAATGAAACTTTTTCAGAATTTGCTTGTGTCCCACCAATATTTGATTACATAGTGCTTCTGTGAGTTCCATTTCATTAATTTAGCTTTGACAGGAGAGAAGGCAATGGCTCTGCAGCCTCTCTCGGTGTGGCATGATCCTGGTTCCGCTGGCTGATCTCTATTAGAACCATGGCCTTAATCATGCCTTTCATGCTTCTAACTTGATTTGCATTTGTTGTGTGATCCAAATTTATTCTCTCATTTAGTCACTTCCACCCATAGAAAAGCAGGTCTTTTTCATTTCTCCTTCACCATTGCCCCCATTTTTTCTTTTTGTCCTCCCATGATGAAAAACAAGACAGAAAACAAACTATAACAACAACAGACACCTTTTGTCTGTGGTCACCAATGCATTGTAGCACTAAACTTTGTTAAAAATCTCTAGATCTGACCTCTATATCTGCTGTTCCCAGAGTTTTTCAATGTGTTCTCTAGACTGCTGTGACCCACTGACAGAAAGTCTAGCTATATTTAATTGAAAGTTATTACTGTCTGATATGGTTTGGCTGTGTCCCCACTGAAATCTCATCTTGCACTGTAGCTCCCATAATTCACATGTTGTGGGAGGGACCCAGTGAGAGGTAAGTGGATCATGGGGGCAGTTTTCCCCACACTGTTCTAGTGGTAGTGAATAAGTCTCATGAGATCTGATGGTTTTATAAGGGGAAACCCCTTTCGCCTTTCACTTGGTTCTCATTTGCTGTTTGCCTGCTGCCATGTAAGATGCGCCTTTCGCCTTCTGCCATAACTGTGAGGCCTCCTCAGCCATGTGGAACTGTGAATTCATTAAACCTCTTTTTCTTTATAAATGACCCAGTCTTGGGTATGTCTTTATCAGCAGCATGAAAATTGACTAATACACTCACTGTCCATGAATGATACTCTGTTAGCCCATTTGCATTGTTATAAAGAAATACCTGAGGCTGGGTAATTTATAAAGAAATGCGGTTTATTTGGCTCCTTGTTGTGAAGGCTGTACATGAAGCATAGTACTGGCACCTGCTTCCAGGGAGGGCCTCAGGAACCTTCCAATCATGGTGGAAGGTGAAGGGAAACCAGCATATCACATGGTGAGAGCGGAAGCAAGAGAGACAGGGAAGAGGTGTCAGTCTCTTTTAAACAACCAGATATCGCATGAACTCACAGGGTAAGAACTCATTCATTACCAAGAGGACAGCACCAAGCCATTCAGGAGGCATCTATCTCCAACATTGGGGATCACATTTTAACGTGAGATTTGAAGGGGACAAACATCCAAACTATGTCAGATACCAAAGCTGACAATGCTTAGGATCTTTAGCTGTTCCAGGTTCTGGGAAAAGGGAGAGAGTTAGCTTCCCTCGTCTATGCTGTGCTACTCCATATTATATTAGTAATTATTGTTCTCTAAAGGTTCTTAAAAGCAAATAAACAAATGCAAGGCAAAACATATAAAAGGCAAGGCAAAACATACGAAATGCAAGGCAAATGCATTAAAAAACTTTTGAGTGTTAATACATAGATTTTATTTTATCTTTTTAATTTCTTTTGCTTAACCAAATAGATTATGTAGTTTTGATTAACTGGCCATGAAATAGCTCTGCCTACATAGAATTTCCCATGAATAATTGGTTGTGGAGACTTTTGTGTGTGACCCAAATCCTCCCTCAAAACTGAAGTTTGCCCAGCTATTGGGAGTATTGGCAAATCATGCCTCTCAGCTGATTCTCTCTAGAATTTATTCTCAGGAGATCTAATTAATAACTTGTCAAGCTGATGTCCATCCTTGGGGACAACTCGTATCTGAAGAATGGCCAGTGAAAGGTATTAAAACTCCATACTCCTGCCTCAATTTAGGGCAACTCTGAAGGGTCGCCCCAGCTTCTCAGCTCCCCCTTGAGATTAGCTGAGGTATTTGTTGTGACTGCCTCACATCTCAACTCCCTTTATCCAATTCAGCTTTTTCGCCACAGTTGTTGGTTCCTAGGATTTTACCCAGTTAAATGTTCTCTACACAAATCTCTATCTCAAATCTGCTTTACAGGGAATGTGGCCTCAGACAGGTTTTCATTAGGTTCTGGACGTAACTCTCATTAGTCATTGATATGATTCGGCTGTGTCTCCATCCGAATCTCACCTTGATTGTAATTATCCCCGCATGTCAAGGATGGAGTCAGGTGGAGATCATTGAATCATAGGGGCGGGTTCCCCCTACTGTTCTCCTGGTAGCGAATAAGTCTCACGAGATCTGATGCTTTTAAAATGGGAGCTTCCCTACACAAGCTTTCTTCTCTGCTACCATTTAAGATGTGCCTTTGCTTCTTTTTTGCCTTCTGCCGTGACTGTGAGGCCTCCCCAGCCATGTGGAATTGTGAGTTCCTTAAACCTCTTTCCTTTCTAAATTACCCGGTCTTGGGTATGACTTTATTAGCAGCATGAGAACAAACTAGTGCAGTCTGTTCTATAAGCCCAAGTCGGATCACAGAGTCCCGCTTTCTGTTTTTTTTTTCTAGCCCATATTTCTACTAAAACTTGACTCATATAGACTTAAAACAAAATAATTAAGCATGGCTAGTATTTATTTAATATTTTATACGTGTCAGGTACTGTATTTTGTAACTTATCTTTTAATAATCTTTCCAAATCTCTAAAAGGAGAACTCTGCTCTTTTATAGAGAAAATAAGGATGGCTCTGAAAATGTTAGCATTAGGGGAAGTAGGGTGAGGGACATAGGGGGCACTTTGTGTTATTTGTGCATTTTGCTATCAATCTAAAATCAGGTCAAAATAAAAATTAAAAAAATGGGTAGTAGAAGCAGGTTGTTAAGATTTTCAGTGTGACTCTAGAATTTTTTTGTTTGTTGTTTGTTTTGGAGTGTAGTGGTAAGATCTCTGCTCACTGCAACCTCCACTTCCCAGGCTCAAGCAATTCTCCTGCCTCAGTCTCCCAAGTAGCTGGGATTATAGGTGCCCGCCACCACACCCAGCTAAGTTTTCTATTTTTTTTTTTTTTAGTAGAGATGGGGTTTCAGCATGTTGGCCAGTCCAGTCTCCTACTCCTGACTTCAAGTCATCCGCCCGCCTCAGCCTCCCGAAGTGCTGGGATTATAGGCATGAGCTCCCACTCCTGGCCCAAAGTTCATATTTTAACTACTAACCTAAATTATTTTAAAAACAAAAGCCTCCTTGGACTCAAACCAGGTCAGAGTGACATGATCATGTGCCTGTTTTGTGCAGGGTGAAGTGAGATTATTATCTAGGAAATAGCTGAAATGTCTTGTTGTGGGCATACATATTTCATATAAATTCTAAGCTTCATATTAGCACTTAGATTATAATTATCTAAAGAATAGAGAACAATTTCATATAATTTTCAGTGTATCAGGCGAATCAAAAGTATACATACAAGCATGCAGATGAATTTCAGTGAATATAGTGGTGACAATGCTCAACAGAATATATGTCCCCCACCCAACCCTGCTTCTTGCTCTTTCACTGTCCTAAAGATAGAACAAAATGGTTCAGGCATCCAGCTTGTCCCCTCCACACTTCACACTTTTACTTAATAGCAGCTTATCTTTAACACTTTGTCATCTTTAAGATGTTGCTAATTCTTTCTGGTAGATCCCAGGACTGAGGATGAGGAAGAATGATTTTATTTAAATAAAGTTGCTTAATAAAAAACACTTTTTTTAGTTTTAAAATATTTTCATTATTTTATAAAATTTTTGTGGGTACATAGGAGGTTTATATATTTGTGGGGTACATGAGATGTTTTGATACAGGCATGCAGTGTGAAATAATCACGTCATGAGGAATGGGCTTTCCATCCCCTCAAGCATTTATCCTCTGAGTTAAAAACTATTCAATTGGCTGGGCACGGTGGCTCACGCCTGTAGTCCCAGCTCTTTGGGAGGCCGAGGTTGGCGGATCGCCTGAGGTCAGGAGTTTGAGACCAGCCTGGCCAACATGATGAAACCCCATCTCTACTAAAAATACAAAAATTAGCCGGGTGTGGTGGCGAGTGCCTGTCATCCCAGCTACTCGGGTGGCTGAGACAGGAGAATCATTTGAACCTGGGAGGTGGAGGTTACAGTGAGCCGAGATCATGCCATTGTACTCCAGCCTGAGTGACAAGAGTGAAACTCCATGTCAAAAACAAACAAAAATCAATTACATTCTTTAAGTTATTAAAATTAAACATTGTAAATGATTTTTTTTCCCAAAGCTTTTTCAAAGAAAAAAAAGTAGAAACAAAGACACTTTCTACTGATTTCCAATATGGTGACTCTGTATTTCTAGCATGTGTTAAGGTGAAAAATTGATTTTATGTTTAATACAAAACATAGCATAATGTAATGAAAAGCAAGATTGTAATGATAAAGGAAAATAACACTAGTGCTAATTTTTTTCAATTTGAAGCATTGGATTAAAATGAATTAGGTTATATTCCAACATGTTTATATTGAATTTCTTTTTTCTCCAATTGGTTTCTTTTTATTAATGGGTGAGTGTTGCATTTGTATAAGGTTTCCCTATTATATTCAATTGTTTTGAGATGCTTTTAATTTGACGTTTTTATGTTTTCTTTTTGATGTATACATGTTATGCTTTTATGCTGAATTTGATAATTGGTGCTGTATATGCAAAGCAAATGTAATTTCCCAGCTTTTATTTTTTAAAGCCCTGGGAAGCAACATAATAAAGTAGAAATAGTATCAAGACAGGAGTTAGAATACCTGGATTCTAAAATTTAAATTAAATTAGGATCTAGTGACATTATAGGTGTTCCTTGATCTTCTGATGACCTGATTCCTCAAAAGAAAAATAAAATAATCTATAAATTGTTTCTAATTCTAAAACTCTATCAATCCTATTTTTAAAATTATAATTAGTTGAACTCTATAAGGTCACAAAAATCCCTATTAAGAAACTAAAATAAAATTTTATCATATCTTAAAAATACTCTGATCTTTCTTTATATGCTGACATGAATTCTAATTATTTTTGAGCCCCTAAAAAACATTTAAGATCACAGTTTATGTTTTATTATTGACTTTCAGATAATTAACATTTTACTGATAGATATGAACAAATCTACTCTAACAGAGATAGTCATTAGTTTATTTCTCTCTTTTCAGTATCAATAAAAAGTATCGATTTACCAATAACAATGAATTAATTGCCTGAAATAAATGAAACGTAAGCAGCAAAAGTGAACTTTTTAGTATAACTCTTCTTGTAAACATTTACTTAGTTCAAAGGGAGCTTATCTTTAAAAAAACAAGCGCTAATTCATGTCTATTGGTATAGATATAATCTTTTTTTCCTTGAAAATAGATCCTACTATACTCCAGACACTATGCCACTAGGTGCAGATATTAACACAAATAGCAGGTGATCATTGTCCTCATGGAGTTTATTTTAAAGAGAACAAAGTGAGACAAAGGCACACAAGCAAAGAACTACAATACAAAGGGGATGGCATCTGACTCAGCATGGAGGTGTCACGGAAGGTGTTGTTTTGCTTAGGTTTTGAAGTGTGGGTAGGAGATGGCCCATGTTGAGAGTGGGAACTGGGAATTAAAAAGATGAGGAGGTCTCTGCAAATCTACATGGATGGGAAGTAGCATGCTGATGTGGGAAACAACTAAAAAGTTCCAGAATGCATGGTTTATAAAGCGTGAGTCAGAGAGGGCTAGACCAGTAGCCAGATCAAGGATATCTCAGATGTTATAGTCATGAATTAGTGCATTGACCTGCAGGCCATGGGAGTCACTGAAGGTTTCAGTCAGGTAAGTGAGCTGATCAGAACAGTCCTTTAGATAGGCCGCTCTTTTGGCTGTAATGGGGACACGTTTGAAGTAGGGCTATAGCTAAAAATATACAGACACTTCCTCTTGTCTACAGCCCTGCTGGCATCTGTTGTATTTTGACTTTTTAATAATAGCCATTCCAACCGGTATGAAATGGTATCTCATTGTGTTTTGATTTGCATTTTTCTGATGATTAGTGATTCTAAGCATTTTTTTTTCGTGTATTTGTTGGCCATTTGTATGTGTTCTTTTGAGAAGTGTTTGTTCATGTCCTTTGCCCATTTTTTAATTGGGTTATTTTTTTTCTAATTGATTTAAGTTCCCTGTAGATTCTGGATACTAAAAAACAAACAAAAACCGAAGTAAATAAATTCTCAGGACACACACACCCACACCCACACCCACAGAGAGAGAGAGAGAGAGAGAGAGAGAGAGCGCCTAGGTAAGAGGCCACCAACCACCAGGGTCTAAACTGGGAACACTTTCTAGTACAGAATGAATGGAAAGGATTCATGAAATATCTAGAAAGTAACGTTAATGAGATTTACATGTATGGAGTGAATGAGGAGAAACAGGGATCATTCAGGATTCTGGTGGGAATAACAGGGGGAGCCATTAGTTGAAATTTTGAAGTGGGAGAAGGAGAGGGAGTTTTAGGGAGAAAGATGAGTTGTTTTTTTAGGTATTTCAAACCCTTGAAGCTTCTATGGGACATCGAAGTGGAAATAACAGTCTGTGGGTTGGGACAATAAAGAAAGAAATTGGTTGAAGACTAGGGGAAGAGTATAGAGCAAAGAAATATTTAAGATAATAAACATATAGAGATAGCTGAAAATGTGGGACTGGATTACAAAGGAAGAATGATTTAGTTATGAAGCCCAAGGGCTGACAGGAATGGGTGACTAGTCGAGGAGTTCATATGCATCTGTTATTGTATGAATAAAAAAAATTATCTGTTCCTTCCTTAAGATATCTTCAACCTGTTTTTGGATACATATGGGCACTGCTTTTCACTCTCTTAGCCCCATTTCTTATTTTAGCCTCTGCTGTAGCGATCAGTTCTGCACAGGCTTTGACCCAGGCTTTGACTAGTTGGTGCAGGTGTGATATGACACTTACCTGGAATGGCCCACAGTTTGTGGCTGCTCTTACTTAAGCAGGTGGGATGCTCATGTAGGTGTAACCTAGCAGCTTGGTAGAGTTTATGCCCATGGGGCAACCTGTGACCACTCAAAAATAAAGCCCTTTCCTCCTCCCAGATTGAGGAGTCTTGCATTATGTAATAAAACTCCTTAGAAGGCCTATTAGGTTCCAATACAGCATTAGGCAACTTGATAAGGTATCCCATCATCAGCCTTCCTTTCTTCCCTCATTCCTCTGCCTCTCACTCTTTCTTCCTAAGTTAACTTCTTAGATAAAATGCCAACTTTCTATATTTTGTCTCACATCAGGGAAAATAATTGTATACCCCATTTCAAAAGCACATAAAAAGGTTACTGTATAGAAAATTGGTCTTTAAGAGATTAAGCTGTAATTTTCCAAATACTTTAAAATTTTATTTCAGATACGTTTTTCATTTTTATAAGCTTCATCTAAAAGCAGAGTTCACCTAAGAATATACCTAAGAGCATATTACATAGAATATATTTTATATTTCAGTAGTTTAGCTAGGATTCTTTCAAAATTGAGAGGATCTACAAATATTTCTAACACATTAGTTTTCAGTCTTAAGGCTGAGTCAAGAACAAAGCTCCTAAACTTTGCATTGGTGATTGAGAACATTTTAAAATTGTTATTTAATTCATTAATTTATTTTTAAAAAAATTTCACATTGTAATTATATAGATTTATAGGATACAATTTGATGTTTCAATGAATATGTATGTTGTCTAATGATCCAATAAGGATAGTTAGTGTATTAATTACCTCATGCATTCATCATTTCTTTTTAATAAGAAATTTCAAAATCCTTTCTTCTAGATACTTTGTAATATACAATACTTTACTTTTAACTATAGTCACCCTGCTTTGCAAAGAACACTACAACTTATTCTTCCTATATAATTGTGATTTCATAACTGTTAACCAATCTATCTCCATTTTGCCCTCCCCACTTCTTCCTCACTGTTTGGTAACCACTATTCTACTCTACTTCTCTATTAACATTTTTTTTTTTAAGATTCCACATATGAGCGAGATCATGCGGTATTTGCTTTCTGTGTCTGGCTTATTTCACTTAACATTGTATCCTACAGGGTCATCCATGTTGTTGCAACTGGCAGAATTTCATTCTTTTTTTATGGCTGAATAGTATTTCATTGTGTGTGTGTCCATATATATATATATATACATATATAATTTTATGTATAATTATAATTACACATAAAATTATATATAATTATAATTAATTTTATGCATAATTATAATTACACATAAAATTATATATAATTATAATTATAATTATATATAATTATATATAATAATAATATATATATTATATGTAATATATAATATACATAACATACATAATGTATATTATATATAATATACATAACGTATATTATATACATTATACATTATATATATTATAATATACATAATATATATTATGTATATAATATACATAATATGTATTATGTATATAATATACATAATATGTATTATATATAAAATATACATAATATATAATGTATATTATACATATAATATATATTATATATTAATAATATATTAATATTAATATTAATTATTAATAATTATTAATTAATAATTATTATTTATTATTAATATTATTAATAATAATATATAATATATTAATATTAATAATATATTAATATATAATATATTATACATAATATATTATATATAATATACATAATATGTATTATATATAATATACATAATATATATTATATATATATAATTAACTTGTTTGTTTTTATACACATAGGTTGATTCCATATCTGATTATTAGAAATAGTGCTACAGTAAACATAAGAGTGCAGATATTTTTCAAACACAATGATTTCATTTCCTATGGATATATACCCAGTAGTGGGATTGCTGGGTTATGTGATCGAATGATTGTTTTTTTTTTTATTTTTTATTTTTTAGCGAACTTCCATAAAGTTTTGCTTAATGGTTGTACTAGTTTACAACCCCATCAACAGTGCGTAAGTGTTCCGTTTTCTCCACTTCCTTGCCAACTCTTGTTATCTTTTACCTTTTTGCTAATAGCCATTCTAATGGGTGAACTGGTATCTCATTGCGGTTTTGATTTGCATTTCCCTGATGGTTAGTGATGTTGAACATGATTTTATTATATATTCGTCTTGACCCTTTCTATATTTTCTCTTGTGGCATTTCTTTTAGTTTATTTTGTCCTTTTTTTTTTTTTTTTTTGCGAAGGAGTCTTGCTCTGTTGCCCAAGCTGGAGTGCAGTGGTGCAATCGGGGCTCACGGCAACCTCCATCTCCCTGGTTCAAGCAATTCCCCTGCCTCAGCCTGCTGAGTAGCTGGGGTTACAGGCACACGCCATCATGTTTGGCTAAATTTTTGTATTTTTAGTAGAGAAATGATTTCACCATATTGGTCAGGCTGGTCTCAAACTCCTGACCTCAGGCAATCCGCCTGCCTCAGCCTCCCAGTTTTGCCCATTTTTAAATAAGTTATTTATGTTTTTGCTGTTGAGTTGTTTAAGTTTGTTATATAATCTGGGCATTAACTCCTTAGCAGATGTATAGTTTGCAAATATTGTATCCCATTCTGTAAGTTGTTTTTTCACTCTGTTAAGTTTCCTTTGCTGTGCAAAAGCATTTTAGTTTGATGAAACCCCATTTATCTCTTTTTGCTTTTGTTGCCTGTGCTTTTGACGTCTCATTTAAAAAATCCTTGTAGAACCCAAAGTTATAGAGAATTTCCCACATGTTATCTTCTAGTAGTTTTTCATAGTTTTCAATCTTACCTTTAGGTCTTTAATCGCATTTGAGTTGATTTTTGTATAAGGTAAAAGATAGGGGTCTAATTTCATTATCCCACATGTAGATATCCAATCTTCTCAGTACCATTTAATGAAGAGACTGTCTTTACCCCTGTGTGTGCTCTTGACTCCTTTTTTGAAAATCAGTTGACTTTAGGTATGAGAATTTATTTCTGAGCTGTATATTCTCTTCCATTGGTCTATGTGTTTGCTTTATGGCAGTGCCATGCTGTTTTGCTTACTATGGCTTTGTAGTATATTTTGAAGTCAGGTAGTGTGGTGCCTCCAGCTTTGTTATTTTTGCACAGGATTGCTTTGGTTATTTGGGGTCTTTTCTGGTTTCATACAAATTTTAGGGTATTTTTTTCTATTTCTGTGAAGAATTTCATTGGTATTTTGATAGGGATTGCATTGAATCTGTAGGACATTTTGTTAGTATGGTCATTTCAATAGTATCAGTTCTTCCATTCCATGAGTATATAGTGTCCATTTTTTGTGGATCGTAAATTTTTCCATCAGTGTGTTATAGTTTTCATTGTAGAGATCTTTCACGACCTTGATTAAATTTATCTGCAGATTTCTTGGTAGCTATTGTAAATGGAATTCCTTTCTTGATGACTTTTTCAGATAGTTCACTATTAGTGTATAGAAACAACACTGAATTTTCTGTGTTGATTTTGTATACTACAACTTTACTGAATTTATTTATGATTTCTAGTAGTTTTTGGTCAAGTCTTTAGGGTTCTCACTCTATATAAGTATATATAGAAAGAACCCTAAAGAGAGAGAGATCATATATATCTATATGATCATATATATAGATGTATACATATGTATGTGAGATCACATTTTCTACAAACAGAAACAATCTGACTTCCTTCTTTCCAGTTTGGATCCCTCTTATTTATTTCTTTTGTCTAATTGCTCTGGCTCTGACCTCCAGTACTATGCTAAATAGAAGTGGTAGAAGTTGACATCCTTGTCTTCCTCCATATCATAGAGGAAAAGCATTTAACTATTCACCATAAATAAGATGTTAGCTGTGGGTTTGTCACATATGGCCTTTACTGCGTTGAGGTACACTCCTATACCTACTTTCTTGACAGTTTTTATCATAAAGGAATGTTGACTTTTGTCAAGTGTTCTTTTTGCATCTGTTGAAATGATCACATGGTTTTTGTTCTTCTTTCTATTGTGGTGGTGTATCATATTTACTGATTTGTGCATGTTAAGCCATCCTTTCATCCCTGGGATGAACCCCACTTGATTATAGTGAATACTCTTTTTAGTGTGCTGTCGAAGTCAGTTCACTTGTATCTTGTTGAGAATTTTTGTATCTATGTTCTTCAGGAATATTGGCCTGTTATTTTCATTTTGTGCGTGTCTTTGTCTGGTTTTAGAATCAGGATGTTGCGAGCCTCATAAGATGAGTATGGAAGTATTCCTTCCTCATTACTTTTGTGGAAAAGTTTGTGGAGAATTGGTAGTTATTCTTTAACTGTTTGGTAGAATTCAGCAGTGAAGACATCAGGTCCTGGGTGTTGGTTGTTGTTGTTGTTGTTTTGATGGAAGATGTTTTATTATTGATTCAATTTCCAAACTCATTATTGATGTGTTCAGATGTTATATTTCCTCACAATTTAATCTGGGTAGTTGTATGTGTGCAGAAATTTATTCATTTTATTCTACACTATCAAATTTGTTGGCATATAGTTATGAGTAATGTCTTACAATCCCTTCTATTTCTGTGGTGTATCAGTTGTAATGTCTCCTTTTTCATCTTTTATTTATTTGAATTTTCTCTCCTTTTGTCTTAGTTTAGCTAAAGGTTTGTCAGTTTTACCTTTACACTTTGTCTTATTTATCTTTTGAAATATTTTTTAGTGTCTGTTTCATTTATATCTGCTGTGAGCTTTATTATTTCCTTCCTTCTACCAATTTTGGGTTTAGTTTGTTTTTGATGTTCTAGTTACTTGAAGTGTATAATTTTGCTTTGTGATTTGAAAATCTTTCTTCTTTTTTGGTGTAGGCTTTTATTGCTATAAATTTCCCTCTTAGAACTGCTTTTGCTACGTTCCATAGGTTTGGGTATGTTGGATTTTCATTCTTACTTGTCTCAGTGACTTTTGAAATTTTCCTATTAATGTCTTAATGAGACCTATTGATTTCTTGGGTGCGTGCTATTTAATTTCCATGTTTTTATAAAATTTCCAAGGGCTTTCCTGTTGTTGATTTCTGACTTTATATCCCTGTAATCAGAAAAGATACTTCATATGATATCTGTCTTCTTAAGTTTGTTAAGACTTATTATGTGTCATAATGTATGATTGGTCCTAGAGAATGTTTGGTGTACAGTTGAGAATAATTTGTATTCTGCAGCTGTTGGATGATGTATTAGTCTGTTTTCATACTGCTGATAAAGACATACCCGAGACTGGGTAATTTACAGAGAAAAAGAGGTTTAGTGGACTCATAGTTCCACGTGGCTGGGGAGGTCTCCCAATCATGATGGAAGGCGAAAGACACATCTTACATGGTAGCAAACAAAATAGAATTGAGAACCAAGTGAAAGGGTTCCCCCTTATAAAACCATCAGATCTTGTTAGACGTATTCACTACCACAAGAACAGTATGGGGGAACCGCCCCCATGATTCAATTATCTCCCACTGGTTCCCTCCCACAACATGTATGAATTATGGGAGCTATAATCAAGATGAGATTTGGGTGGGGATATACAGCCAAACCATATCAGGTGAGATCTTCTTTACCTGCTAGGTCCATTTGGTCTATGGTATAGTTTGAGTCTGTCATTTTTTGGTTGATTTTCTCTTCATAGAATCTGTCCATTTTTAAAGTGGAGTGTTGAAATTTCCTACTAATATTGTATTGCAGTCTATCTCTACCTTTAAATCTAATATTTGCTTTATATATCTGGTTGTTCTGGTGTTGGGTACATATATAGTTACACCTAAGTAATATATATGTTATGTCCTCGTATTGAATTGGGCCTTTTATCATTTCATTATACAGTGACATTCTTTTTTTATATAGTTTTTTTATTTAAAGCCTTTTAAAATATGACATGACTGTGGCTACTCCTGCTTGCTTTTCATTTGTTTGCATAAAATATATTTTTCCATCTCTTCACTTTCAGTCTATTTGTCTTTAATAGTGAGGTAAGTATCATGTAGGCAGCATATAGGTGGGTTTTGCTATCTGAATCCATTCATCCACTTTATATCTTTTAAGTAGAGTTTAATCCACTTCTATTCAAGTTTATTATTGATAAATTAGGACTTCCTTCTACCATTTCATTAGTTGTTTTTTAGATTACTTGTTCACTTCTTCCTTTCTTATTGTTTATCCCTCTAGTTTGGTGGTTTTCTGTGGTGCTAAGCTTTGTTTCTTTTCCCTTTTTTGGTGTGTGTGTGTGTATCTGCTGTAATTTCTTTCTTTCTGGTTAGTGAAACTAACATACAGAGTCCTGTATTTGTAACAGACTATTTTACACCGATAACAACTTAACTTCTGTCACATAAAAATACTCTTGACTTCTCCCCCCCACACACATAATTTATATTTTTGTTACCTTACATTGCATCTTTATGAATGGTAGACTCCATGGAACATAGGATCTATGTCACAACTAAATCAATTATTTAATGGCAGCATTAAAGCAGCCCAAAGAATGTGAAAAACTGGTGTGGGTGTATTTAACTTTTTAAAAACTATGTTTCATAATGTTTTCATTAAAAAGTCTTTATCAGTTTGCTAATGCCTAATTTTTACAACCAGCCACCATAGATTTTACAGGATAAATATATTATTTCAGTGGTAATTGAAGCAGAATTTTTGTTGCTCTTCTTACCCTTAGAGATTGTGTATTATCCTCAGATGTAATTCTTTGATTTCTTTTTCTTTTCATGTTGTTACACATAGTTACCAACAATCAACGTGAGAATAACCTTTGAATATTTTCAAGCATTAAGATTTGTTTATACAGCTGCACAATTAGACAACCAACACTCTTGGGTCTTTACCTCTCAGCATACACCTGATTATTAACTTAAAGGTATGATGGGAAAAGTATCAATTTTTGTTGGTCACCTAGATTTGGAAATATGTAATAACTATAAGCTTGGGTCTGCTTCTTCAGAAGCCTAGGAATTGGAGTGATGGTTCTCTGAAGAGGCTGGAAACAAAGTATGTGTTTCCAGAAGGCTTAATAGAATATGTTGAGACATAGGCCATTAACACAAAAGTGAAAGAAATGCAAAAAATGTATGAAAGTAAGGATTTGAGAAGGGAAATTTTATTTTTAAGTCTAAGATTCCTATGAATTATATGAAAATAAATGTCCTATCCTTAAAATTAGCCAAAGGAAGCACTTTACTCATCAATATGATATGACTTTTCATACTCTTATCTAAAGATATCCTAAACTAAGATCCAGTTTTCTAAGTAAAGACGTTTTAATCATGCTTTAAAGCATGTTAGATGATTCCTACCACATCACATCATGTTGTTTACATGTATGATTTAAACTGCATTTATTCTTCAACTCACTGGTTCCTTAGGCTTCTTATCTTTCCTTGCACGCTTAGATAATTTTATGTTAAATTGATTTTTAGAAGTTTAGTTGCTGGGCGTAGTGGCTGTCGCCTGTAAACCCAGTACTTTGGGAATTCAAGGCAGGTGGATTGCTTGAGTCTTGGAGTTTGAGGCCTGCCTGGGAAAGATGACAAACCCCATTGGTACAAAAATAAAAATATTAGCTGGATATGGTGGCACATGCCTGTGGTCCCAGCTACTCCAAGGCTGAGGTGGGAGGATGGCTTGAGTCCGAGAGGCAGAGGTGTGAGCCAAGATCATGCCCTGCTCTTCAGCCTGGGCAACCAAGCCAGACCCTGTTTCAAAAAAAAAATCTAGTGAGATTTGATTTCTATTTCTATGTGATTCAAAACTAGGAGAGCTTCAAGGCTAATGACTATTAAAAAATGGTCATTGCTAGTTGCATTTTCTATGAAGCCAGCATACACAGCAACGTACAACCTAAAAACCAAGCTATTTAATAAGTAGCTTAGATTTCAGGTTTGATTGTCTTTGAGGTTTGATTATTGCAGAGATCAATTGCCAGAAAAAATATAGACTAATTCTGTATTTGGTCCTTTTATCATATGAAACATCCCATCGTTGGGTATAAATTAAGAGCAAATACGGATGTTTATACCGATAGCGGTGCAGATATTTCAATGTTTATACAGATAGCGGTATAGATATGTCCATGTTCATACAGATAGTGGTGTAGATATTTCCATGTTCATACAGATAGCGGTGTAGATATTTCCATGTTCATCCAGATGGCTGTGTAGATATATCCATGTTCATACAGATGGCGGTGAAGATATTTCCATGCTCATACAGATAGCGGTGTAGATATTTTCATGTTCATACAGAGAGTGGTGTAGATATTTCCATGTTCATACAGATAGAGGGGCTGATATTTCCATGTTCACACAGATAGCGGTGCTGATATTTCCATGTTTATACAGGTAGCGGTGTAGATATTTCCATGTTTATACAGATAGCGGTGTAGATATTTCCATGTTTATACAGATAGCGGTGTAGATATTTCCATGTTTATACAGATAGCGGTGCAGATTTCTCCATCTTAATACAGATGGCGGTGCAGATATTTATATGTTCATACAGATGGCCCTGCAGATATTTCCATGTTCATACAGATGGCCGTGTAGATATTTCCATGTTCATACAGATAGCGGTGTAGTTATTTCCATGTGTAAAGAGATAGCTGTGTAGATATTTCCATGTATATGCAGATAGCTGTGAAGATATTTCCATTTTCATGCAGATAGCGGTGTAGATATTTCCATGTTTATACAGATAGCGGTGAAGATGTATGCATGTTTACACAGATAGCGGTGTAGATATTTCCATCTTCATACAGATAGCGGTGTAGATTTTTCCATGTTCATCCAGATGGCTGTGTAGATATATCCATGTTCATACTGATGGCGGTGAAGATATTTCCATGTTCATACAGATAGCGGTGTAGATCTTTCCAAGTTCATACAGATAGTGGTGTAGATATTTCCATATTCATACAGATAGAGGTGTAGCTATTTCCATGTTCATACAGATAGCGGTGTAGATATTTCCATGTTCATCCAGATGGCTGTGAAGGTATATCCATGTTCATACAGGTGGCGGTGAAGATATTTCCATGTTCATACAGATAGTGGTGTAGATATTTCCATGTTCATACAGATAGCGGTGTAGATACCTCCATCTTAATACAGATGGTGGTGTAGATATTTGTATGTTAATACAGATGGCGTTGCAGATATTTCCATGTTCATACAGATGGCGGTATAGATATTTCCATGTTTATAGAGATAGCGGTGTAGTTATTTCCATGTGTAAAGAGATAGCTTTGTAGATATTTCCATGTACATGCAGATAGCTGTGTAGATATTTCCATTTTCATGCAGATAGCGGTGTAGATATTTCCATGTTCAAACAGATAGTGGTGTAGATATTTCCATGTTCATACAGATAGCGGTGTAGATATTTCCATGTTTATACAGATAGCGGTGAAGATGTATGCAAGTTTACACAGATAGCGGTGTAGATATTTCCATGTTCATACAGATAGGGGTGTAGATATTTCCATGTTCATCCAGATGGCTGTGTAGATATATCCATGTTCATACAGATGGCGGTGAAGATATTTCCATGTTCATACAGATAGCGGTGTAGATATTTCCATGTTCATACAGATAGCGGTGTAGATATTTCCATGTTCATACAGATAGCGGTGTAGCTATTTCCATGTTCATACATATAGCGGTGTAGATATTTCCATGTTCATCCAAATGGCTGGGTAGTTATATCCATGTTCATACAGATGGTGGTGAAGATATTTCCATGTTCATACAGATAGCGGTGTAGATATTTCCATGTTCATACAGATAGTGGCGTAGATATTTCCATGTTCATACAGATAGCAGTGTAGCTATTTCCATGTTCATACAGATAGCGGTGTAGATATTTCCATGTTCATCCAGATGGCTGTGTAGATATTTCCATGTTCATACAGATAGCGGTGCTGATATTTCCATGTTTATACAGGTAGCAGTGTAGATATTTCCATGTTTATACAGATAGCGCTGTAGATATTTCCATGTTTATACAGATAGCGGTGAAGATGTATGCATGTTTACACAGATAGCGGTGTAGATATTTCCATGTTCATACAGATAGCGGTGTAGATATTTCCATGTTCATCCAGATAGCTGTGTAGATATATCCATCTTCATACAGATGGCGGTGAAGATATTTCCATGTTCAAACAGATAGCGGTGTAGATATTTCCATGTTCATACAGACAGCGGTGTAGATATTTCCATGTTCATACAGACAGCGGTGCTGATATTTCCATGTTCATCCAGATGGCTGTGTAGATATATCCATGTTCATACAGATGGCGGTGAAGATATTTCCATGTTCATACAGATAGCGGTGTAGATATTTCCATGTTCATACAGATAGAGGTGTAGATATTTCCATGTTCATACAGATAGCGGTGCTGATATTTCCATGTTTATACAGGTAGCGGTGTAGATATTTCATTGTTTATACAGATAGCGGTGTAGATATTTCCATGTTTATACAGATAGCGGTGTAGATATTTCCATGTTTATACAGATAGCGGTGTAGATATCTTCATCTTAATACAGATGGCGGTGTAGATATTAATATGTTCATACAGATGGCGGTGCAGATATTTCCATGTTCATACTGATGACGGTGTAAATATTTCCATGTTTATAGAGACAGCGGTGTAGTCATTTCCATGTGTAAAGAAATAGCTTTGTAGATATTTCCATGTATATGCAGATAGCTGTGTAGATATATCCCTTTTCATGCAGATAGCGGTGTAGATATTTCCATGTTCAAACAGATAGCGGTGTAGATATTTCCATGTTCATACAGATAGCGGTGTAGATATTTCCATGTTTATACAGATAGCGGTGAAGATGTATGCATGTTTACACAGATAGCGGTGTAGATATTTCCATGTTCATGCAGATAGCGGTGTAGGTATTTCCATGTTCATCCAGATGGCTGTGTAGATATATCCATGTTCATACAGATAGCGGTGTAGATATTTCCAAGTTCATACAGATAGCGGTGTACCTATTTCCATGTTCATACAGATAGCGGTGTAGATATTTCCATGTTCAACAGATAGCGGTGTAGATATTTCCATGTTCATACAGATAGCGGTGCTGATATTTCCATGTTTATACAGGTAGCGGTGTAGATATTTCCATGTTTATACAGATAGCGGTGTAGATATTTCCATGTTTATACAGATAGCGGTGTAGATATCTCCATCTTAATACAGATGGCAGTGTAGATATTTATATGTTCATACAAATGGCCGTGCAGATATTTCCATGTTCATACAGATGGCGGTGTAGATATTTCCATGTTCATACAGATAGCGGTGTAGTTATTTCCATGTGCAAAGAGATAGCTGTGAAGATATTTCCATGTATATGCAGATAGCAGTGTAGATATTTCCATTTTCATGCAGATCGCGGTTTAGATATTTCCATGTTCAAACAGATAGCGGTGTAGATATTTCCATGTTCATACAGATAGCGGTGTAGATATTTCCATGTTCATACAGATAGGGGGGCTGATACTTCCATGTTCATACAGATAGCGGTGCTGATATTTCCATGTTTATACAGGTAGCGGTGTAGATATTTCCAGATTTATACAGATAGCGGTGTAGACATTTCCATGTTTATACAGATAGCGGTGTAGATATTTCCATGTTTATACAGATAGAGGTGTAGATATCTCCATCTTAATACAGATGGCAGTTTAGATATTTATATGTTCATACAGATGGCCGTGCAGATATTTCCATGTTCATCCAGATGGCTGTGTAGATATATCCATCTTCATACAGATGGCGGTGAAGATATTTCCATGTTCATACAGATAGCGGTGTAGATATTTCCATGTTCATACAGACAGCGGTGTAGATATTTCCATGTTCATAGAGACAGCGGTGCTGATATTTCCATGTTCATCCAGATGGCTGTGTAGATATATCCAAGTTCATACACATGGCGGTGAAGATATTTCCATGTTCATACAGATAGCGGTGTAGATATTTCCATGTTCATACAGATAGCGGTGTAGATATTTCCATGTTCATACAGATAGCGGTGCTGATATTTCCATGTTTATACAGGCAGCGGTGTAGATATTTCCATGTTTATACAGATAGCGGTGTAGATATTTCCATGTTTAGACAGATAGCGGTGTAGATATTTCCATGTTTATACAGATAGCGGTGTAGATATCTTCATCTTAATACAGATGGCGGTGTAGATATTTATATGTTCATACAGAAGGCGGTGCAGATATTTCCATGTTCATACAGATGACGGTGTACATATTTCCATGTTTACAGAGACAGCGGTGTAGTCATTTCCATGTGTAAAGAAATAGCTTTGTAGATATTTCCATGTATATGCAGATAGCTGTGTAGATATATCCATTTTCATGCAGATAGCGGTGTAGATATTTCCATGTTCAAACAGATAGCGGTGTAGATATTTCCATGTTCAT
Organism: Gorilla gorilla gorilla; assembly: GCF_029281585.2. Taxonomy (NCBI): domain Eukaryota; kingdom Metazoa; phylum Chordata; class Mammalia; order Primates; family Hominidae; genus Gorilla; species Gorilla gorilla. Next base: position 3,674,057 of record NC_073233.2, on the reverse strand, counting down.
ACAGATAGCGGTGTAGATATTTCCATGTTTATACAGATAGCGGTGAAGATGTATGCATGTTTACACAGATAGCGGTGAAGATATTTCCATGTTCATGCAGATAGCGGTGTAGGTATTTCCATGTTCTTCCAGATGGCTGTGTAGATATATCCATGTTCATACAGATAGCGGTGTAGATATTTCCATGTTCATAAAGATAGCGGTGTAGATATTTCCATGTTCATACAGATAGTGGTGTAGATATTTCCAAGTTCATACAGATAGCAGTGTACCTATTTCCATGTTCATACAGATAGCGGTGTAGATATTTCCATGTTCAAACAGATAGCGGTGTAGATATTTCCATGTTCATACAGATAGCGGTGCTTATATTTCCATGTTTATACAGGTAGCGGTGTAGATATTTCCATGTTTATACAGATAGCGGTGTAGATATTTCCATGTTTATACAGATAGCGGTGTAGATATTTCCATGTTCATACAGACAGCGGTGTAGATATTTCCATGTTCATACAGACAGCGGTGCTGATATTTCCATGTTCATCCAGATGGCTGTGTAGATATATCCATGTTCATACAGATGGCGGTGAAGATATTTCCATGTTCATACAGATAGCGGTGTAGATATTTCCTTGTTCATACAGATAGAGGTGTAGATATTTCCATGTTCATACAGATAGCGGTGTAGATATTTCCATGTTTATACAGATAGCGGTGTAGATATTTCCATGTTTATACAGATAGCGGTGTAGATATCTTCATCTTAATACAGATGGCGGTGTAGATATTAATATGTTCATACAGATGACGGTGCAGATATTTCCATGTTCATACAGATGACGGTGTAAATATTTCCATGTTTATAGAGACAGCGGTGCAGTCATTTCCATGTGTAAAGAAATAGCTTTGTAGATATTTCCATGTATATGCAGATAGCTGTGTAGATATATCCCTTTTCATGCAGATAGCGGTGTAGATATTTCCATGTTCAAACAGATAGCGGTGTAGATATTCCCATGTTCATACAGATAGCGGTGTAGATATTTCCATGTTTATACAGATAGCGGTGAAGATGTATGCATGTTTACACAGATAGCGGTGTAGATATTTCCATGTTCATGCAGATAGCGGTGTAGGTATTTCCATGTTCATCCAGATGGCTGTGTAGATATATCCATGTTCATACAGATAGCGGTGTAGATATTTCCAAGTTCATACAGATAGCGGTGTACCTATTTCCATGTTCATACAGATAGCGGTGTAGATATTTCCATGTTCAACAGATAGCGGTGTAGATATTTCCATGTTCATACAGATAGCGGTGCTGATATTTCCATGTTTATACAGGTAGCGGTGTAGATATTTCCATGTTTATACAGATAGCGGTGTAGATATTTCCATGTTTATACAGATAGCGGTGTAGATATCTCCATCTTAATACAGATGGCAGTGTAGATATTTATATGTTCATACAAATGGCCGTGCAGATATTTCCATGTTCATACAGATGGCGGTGTAGATATTTCCATGTTCATACAGATAGCGGTGTAGTTATTTCCATGTGCAAAGAGATAGCTGTGTAGATATTTCCATGTATATGCAGATAGCAGTGTAGATATTTCCATTTTCATGCAGATAGCGGTTTAGATATTTCCATGTTCAAACAGATAGCGGTGTAGATATTTCCATGTTCATACAGATAGCGGTGTAGATATTTCCATGTTCATACAGATAGGGGGGCTGATACTTCCATGTTCATACAGATAGCGGTGCTGATATTTCCATGTTTATACAGGTAGCGGTGTAGATATTTCCAGATTTATACAGATAGCGGTGTAGACATTTCCATGTTTATACAGATAGCGGTGTAGATATTTCCATGTTTATACAGATAGAGGTGTAGATATCTCCATCTTAATACAGATGGCAGTTTAGATATTTATATGTTCATACAGATGGCCGTGCAGATATTTCCATGTTCATCCAGATGGCTGTGTAGATATATCCATCTTCATACAGATGGCGGTGAAGATATTTCCATGTTCATACAGATAGCGGTGTAGATATTTCCATGTTCATACAGACAGCGGTGTAGATATTTCCATGTTCATAGAGACAGCGGTGCTGATATTTCCATGTTCATCCAGATGGCTGTGTAGATATATCCAAGTTCATACACATGGCGGTGAAGATATTTCCATGTTCATACAGATAGCGGTGTAGATATTTCCATGTTCATACAGATAGCGGTGTAGATATTTCCATGTTCATACAGATAGCGGTGCTGATATTTCCATGTTTATACAGGCAGCGGTGTAGATATTTCCATGTTTATACAGATAGCGGTGTAGATATTTCCATGTTTAGACAGATAGCGGTGTAGATATTTCCATGTTTACACAGATAGCGGTGTAGATATCTTCATCTTAATACAGATGGCGGTGTAGATATTTATATGTTCATACAGAAGGCGGTGCAGATATTTCCATGTTCATACAGATGACGGTGTACATATTTCCATGTTTACAGAGACAGCGGTGTAGTCATTTCCATGTGTAAAGAAATAGCATTGTAGATATTTCCATGTATATGCAGATAGCTGTGTAGATATATCCATTTTCATGCAGATAGCGGTGTAGATATTTCCATGTTCAAACAGATAGCGGTGTAGATATTTCCATGTTCATACAGATAGCGGTGTAGATATTTCCATGTTTATACAGATAGCGGTGAAGATGTATGCATGTTTACACAGATAGCGGTGAAGATATTTCCATGTTCATGCAGATAGCGGTGTAGGTATTTCCATGTTCATCCAGATGGCTGTGTAGATATATCCATGTTCATACAGATAGCGGTGTAGATATTTCCATGTTCATAAAGATAGCGGTGTAGATATTTCCATGTTCATACAGATAGTGGTGTAGATATTTCCAAGTTCATACAGATAGCAGTGTACCTATTTCCATGTTCATACAGATAGCGGTGTAGATATTTCCATGTTCAAACAGATAGCGGTGTAGATATTTCCATGTTCATACAGATAGCGGTGCTTATATTTCCATGTTTATACAGGTAGCGGTGTAGATATTTCCATGTTTATACAGATAGCGGTGTAGATATTTCCATGTTTATACAGATAGCGGTGTAGATATCTCCATCTTAATACAGATGGCAGTGTAGATATTTATATGTTCATACAAATGGCCGTGCAGATATTTCCATGTTCATACAGATGGCGGTGTAGATATTTCCATGTTCAAACAGATAGCGGTGTAGTTATTTCCATGTGCAAAGAGATAGCTGTGTAGATATTTCCATGTATATGCAGATAGCAGTGTAGATATTTCCATTTTCATTCAGATAGCGGTTTAGATATTTCCATGTTCAAACAGATAGCGGTGTAGATATTTCCATGTTCACACAGATAGCGGTGTAGATATTTCCATGTTTATACAGATAGCGGTGAAGTTGTATGCGTGTTTACACAGATAGCGGTGTGGATATTTCCATGTTCATACAGATAGCGGTGTAGATATTTCCATGTTCATCCAGATGGCTGTGTAGATATATCCATGTTCATAGAGATAGCGGTGTAGATATTTCCATGTTCATACAGATAGTGGTGTAGATATTTCCATGTTCATACAGATAGGGAGGCTGATACTTCCATGTTCATACAGATAGCGGTGCTGATATTTCCATGTTTATACAGGTAGCGGTGTAGATATTTCCAGGTTTATACAGATAGCGGTGTAGACATTTCCATGTTTATACAGATAGCGGTGTAGATATTTCCATGTTTATACAGATAGGGGTGTAGATATCTCCATCTTAATACAGATGGCGGTTTAGATATATATATGTTCATACAGATGGCCGTGCAGATATTTCCATGTTCATACAGATGGCGGTTTAGATATATCCATGTTCATACAGATAGCGGTGTAGTTTTTTCCATGTGTAAAGAGATAGCTGTGTAGATATTTCCATGTATACGCAGATAGCTGTGTAGATATTTCCATTTTCATGCAGATAGCGGTTTAGATATTTCCATGTTCAAACAGATAGCGGTGTAGATATTTCCATGTTCATACAGATAGCTTTGTAGATATATCCATGTTTATACAGATAGCGGCGAAGATGTATGCATGTTTACACAGATAGCTGTGTAGATATTTCCATGTTTATACAGATAGCGGTGTAGATATTTCCGTGTTCATACAGATAGCGCTGTAGATATTTCCATGTTCATACAGATAGCGGTGCAGCTATTTCCATGTTCATACAGATAGCGGTGTAGATATTTCCATGTTCGTACAGATAGCGGTGTAGATATTTCCATGTTCATACAGATAGCGCTGCTTATATTTCCATGTTTATACAGATAGCGGTGTAGATATTTCCATGTTCATACAGATAGCAGTGTAGATATTTGCATGTTTGTACAGATAGCGGTGAAGATGTATGCATGTTTGCACAGATAGCGGTGTAGATATTTCCATGTTCATACAGATAGCGGTGCAGATATTTCCATGTTCATACAGATAGTGGTGTAGATATTTCCATGTTCATACAGATAGCGGTGTAGATATTTCCATGTTCATACAGATAGTGGTGTAGATATTTCCATGTTCATCCAGAAGTCTGTGTAGATATTTCCATGTTCATACAGATAGCGGTGCTGATATTTCAATGTTTATATAGGTAGCAGTGTAGATATTTCCATGTTCATACAGATAGCGGAGTAGATATTTTCATGTTTATACAGATAGCGGTGTAGATATTTCCATGTTTATACAGATACCAGTGTAGATATCTATATCTTAATACAGATGGCGGTGTAGATATTTATATGTTCATACAGATGGCGGTGCAGATATTCCCATGTTAATACAGATGGCGGTGTAGATATTTCCATGCTCATACAGATAGCGGTGTAGTTTTTTCCATGTGTAAAGAGATAGCTGTGTAGATATTTCCATGTATATGCAGGTAGCTGTGTAGATATTTCCATTTTCATGCAGATAGCGGTGTGTATATTTCCATGTTCAAACAGATAGCGGTGTAGATATTTCCATGTTTATACAGATAGCGGTGAAGATGTATGCATGTCTACACAGATAGCAGTGTAGATATTTCCATGTTCATCCAGATGGCTGTGTAGATATATCCATGTTCATACAGATAGCGGTGTAGATATTTCCATGTTCATACAGATAGCGGTGTAGATATTTCCATGTTCATCCTGATGGCTGTATAGATATATCCATGTTCATACAGATAGCGGTGTAGATATTTCCATGTTCATACAGATAGTGGTGTCGATATTTCCATGTTCCTAAAGAGAGCGGTGTAGCTATTTCCATGTTCATACAGATAGCGGTGTAGTTATTTCCACGTTCAAGGAGATAGCGGTGTAGATATTTCCATGTGCATACAGATAGCTGTGCTGATATTTCCATATTTATACAGGTAGCGGTGTAGATATTTCCATGTTTATACAGATAGCGGTGTAGATATCTCCTTCTTAATACAGATGGCGGTGTAGATATTTCCATGTTCATACAGATGGCGGTGTAGATATTTCCATGTTTATAGAGATAGCGGTGTAGTTATTTCCATGTGCAAAGAGATAGCTGTGTAGATATTTCCATTTATATGCATATAGTTGTGTAGATATTTCCATTTTCATGCAGATAGCGGTGTAGATATTTCCATGTTCAAGCAGATAGCGGTGTTGTTATTTCCATGTTCATACAGATAGCGGTGTAGATATTTCCATGTTTATACAGGTAGCGGTGTAGATATTTCCATGTTTATACACATAGCGGTGTAGATATTTCCATGTTTATACAGATAGCGGTGTAGATATCTCCATCTTAATACAGATGGCGGTGTAGATATTTATATGTTCATACAGATGGCGGTGCAGATATTTCCATGTTCATACAGATGGCGGTGAAGATATTTCCATGTTCATACAGATGGCGGAGTAGAAACTTCCATGTTCATACTGATAGCGGTGCTGATATTTCCATGTTTATACAGGTAGCGGTGTAGATACTTCCATGTTTATACAGATAGCGGTGTAGATATTTCCATGTTTATACACATAGCAGTGTAGATATTTCCATGTTTATACAGATAGCGGTGTAGATATTTCCATGTTTATGCAGATAGTGGTGTAGATATCTCCATCTTAATACAAATGGCGGTGTAGATATTTAAATGTTCATACAGATGGCGGTGCAGATATTTCCATGTTCATACAGATGGCGGTGTAGATATTTCCATGTTCATACAGATAGCGGTGTAGTTATTTCCAAGTGTAAAGAGATAGCTGTGTAGGTATTTACATGTATAAGCAGATAGCTCTGTAGATATTTCCGTTTTCATGCAGATAGCGGTGTATATATTTCCCTGTTCAAACAGTTAGCGGTGTAGATGTTTCCATGTTCATAAAGATAGCGGTGTAGATATTTCCATGTTTATACAGATAGCGGTGTAGATATTTCCATGTTTATACAGATAGCCGTGTAGATATTGCCATGTTCATACCGATAGCGGTGCTGATACTTCCATGTTTATGCAGGTAGCGGTGTACATATTTCCGTGTTTATACAGATAGCGGTGTAGATATTTCCATGTTCATACAGATGGCGGTGTAGATATTTCCATGTTTATAGAGATAGCGGTGTAGTTATTTCCATATGCAAAGAGATAGCTGTGTAGATATTTCCATTTATATGCAGATAGTTGTGTAGATATTTCCATTTTCATGCAGATAGCGGTGTAGATATTTCCATGTTCAAACAGATAGCGGTGTAGATATTTCCATGTTCATACAGATAGCGGTGTAGATATTTCCATGTTTATGCAGATAGCGGTGAAGATGTATGCATGTTTACACAGATAGCGGTGTAGATATTTCCATGTTCATCCAGACGGCTGTGTAGACATATCCATGTTCATATAGATGGCGGTGAAGATATTTCCATGTTCATACAGATGGCTGTGTAGATATATCCATGTTCATACAGATGGCGGTGACGATATTTCCATGTTCATACAGACGGCGGTGTAGATATTTCCATGTTCATACAGATAGCGGTGCTGATATTTCCATGTTTATACAGGTAGCGGTGTAGATATTTCCATGTTTATAAAGACAGCGGTGTAGAAATTTCCATGTTTATACAGATAGCGGTGTAGATATTTCCATGTTTATACAGATAGCGGTGTAGATATCTCCATCTTAATACAGATGGCGGTGTAGATATTTACATGCTCATACAGATGGCGGTGCAGATATTTCCATGTTCATCCAGATGGCTGTGTAGATATATCCATGTTCATAAAGATGGCGGTGGAGACATTTCCATGTTCATACAGATAGCGGTGTAGATATTTCCATGTTCATACAGATAACCGTGTAGATATTGCCATGTTCCTACCGATAGCGGTGCTGATACTTCCATGTTTATACAGGTAGCGGTGTAGATATTTCCATGTTTATACACATAGCGGTGTAGATATTTCCATGTTTATACAGATAGCGGTGTAGATATCTCCATCTTAATACAGATGGCGGTGTAGATATTTATATGTTCATACAGATGGCGGTGCAGATATTTCCATGTTCATACGGATGGCGGTGAAGATATTTCCATGTTCATACAGATGGCGGTGTAGAAATTTCCATGTTCATACTGATAGCGGTGCTGATATTTCCATGTTTATACAGGTAGCGGAGTAGATATTTCCATGTTTATACAGATAGCAGTGTAGATATTTCCATGTTGATACACATAGCGGTGTAGATATTTCCATGTTTATACAGATAGCGGTGTAGATATTTCCATGTTTATGCAGATAGTGGTGTAGATAACTCCATCTTAATACAGATGGCGGTGTAGATATTTAAATGTTCATACAGATGGCGGTGCAGATATTTCCATGTTCATACAGATGGCGGTGTAGATATTTCCATGTTCATACAGATAGCGGTGTAGTTATTTCCATGTGTAAAGAGATAGCTGTGTAGGTATTTCCATGTATAAGCAGATAGCTCTGTAGATATTTCCGTTTTCATGCAGATAGCGGTGTATATATTTCCCTGTTCAAACAGTTAGCGGTGTAGATATTTCCATGTTCATAAAGATAGCGGTGTAGATATTTCCATGTTTATACAGATAGCGGTGTAGATATTTCCATGTTCATACAGATAGCCGTGTAGATGTTGCCATGTTCATACCGATAGCGGTGCTGATACTTCCATGTTTATACAGGTAGTGGTGTAGATATCTCCTTAATTCTGATGGCGGTGTAGATATTTCCATGTTCATACAGATGGCGGTGTAGATATTTCCATGTTTATAGAGATAGCGGTGTAGTTATTTCCATGTGCAAAGAGATAGCTGTGTAGATATTTCCATTTATATGCAGATAGTTGTGTAGATATTTCCATTTTCATGCAGATAGCGGTGTAGATATTTCCAAGTTCAAACAGATAGCGGTGTAGATATTTCCATGTTCAAACAGATAGCGGTGTAGATATTTCCATGTTTATGCAGATAGCGGTGAAGATATATGCATGTTTACACAGATAGCGGTGTAGATATTTCCATGTTCATCCAGACGGCTGTGTAGACATATCCATGTTCATACAGATGCCGGTGAAGATATTTCCATGTTCATACAGATGGATGCGTAGATATATCCATGTTCATACAGATGGCGGTGACGATATTTCCATGTTCATACAGACGGCGGTGTAGATATTTCCATGTTCATACAGATAGCGGTGCTGATATTTCCATGTTTATACAGGTAGCGGTGTAGATATTTCAATGTTTATAAAGATAGCGGTGTAGAAATTTCCATGTTTATACAGATAGCGGTGTAGATATCTCCATCTTAATACAGATGGCGGTGTAGATATTTAAATGTTCATTCAGATGGCTGTGTAGGCATATCCATGTTCATACAGATGGCGGTGGAGATATTTCCATGTTCATACAGATACCGGTGTAGATATTTCCATGTTCATACAGATAGCAGTGTAGATATTTCCATGTTCATACAGATGGCTGTGTAGATATATCCATGTTCCTACAGATGGCGGTGAAGATATTTCCATGTTCATACAGATGGCGGTGTAGATATTTCCATGTTCATACAGATAGCGGGGCTGATATTTCCATGTTTGTACATGTAGCGGTGTAGATATTTCCATGTTTATACAGATAGCGGTGTAGATATTTCCATGTTTATACACATAGCGGTGTAGATATTTCCATGTTCATACAGATATCGGTGTATGTATTTCCATGTTCATACAGATAGCGGTGTAGATATTTCCATTTTCATGCAGATAGCGGTGTATATATTTCCCTGTTCAAACAGTTAGCGGTGTAGATATTTCCATGTGCATAAAGATAGCGGTGTAGATATTTCCATGTTTATACAGATTGCGGTGAAGTTGTATGCATGTTTACACAGATAGCGGTGTAGATATTTCCAGGTTCATCCAGATGGCTGTGTAGATATATCCATGTTCATACAGATAGATGTGAAGATATTTCCATGTTCATACAGATAGCGGTGTAGATATATCCATCTTAATACAGATGGCGGTGTAGATATTTATATGTTCATACAGATGGCGGTGCAGATATTTCCATGTTCATACGGATGGCAGTGAAGATATTTCCATGTTCATACAGATGGCGGTGAAGAAACTTCCATGTTCATACTGATAGCGGTGCTGATATTTCCATGTTTATACAGGTAGCGGTGTAGATATTTCCATGTTTATACAGATAGCAGTGTAGATATTTCCATGTTTATACACATAGCGGTGTAGATATTTCCATGTCTATACAGATAGCGGTGTAGATATTTCCATGTTTATGCAGATAGTGGTGTAGATATCTCCATCTTAATACAGATGGCGGTGTAGATATTTAAATGTTCATACAGATGGCGGTGCAGATATTTCCATGTTCATACAGATGGCGGTGTAGATATTTCCATGTTCGTACAGATAGCGGTGTAGTTATTTCCATGTGTAAAGACATAGCTGTGTAGATATTTCCATGTATAAGCAGATAGCTGTGTAGATATTTCCGTTTTCATGCAGATAGCGGTGTATATACTTCCCTGTTCAAACAGTTAGTGGTGTAGATATTTCCATGTTCATAAAGATAGCGGTGTAGATATTTCCATGTTTATACAGATAGCAGTGAAGATGTATGCATATTTACACAGATAGCGGTGTAGATATTTCCATGTTCATCCAGATGGCTGTGTAGATATATCCATGTTCATACAGATAGAGGTGTAGATATTTCCATGTTCACACAGATAGCGGTGCAGATATTTCCATGTTCATCCAGATGGCTGTGTAGATATATCCATGTTCATACTGATGGCGGTGAAGATATTTCCATGTTCATACAGATAGCGGTGTAGATATTTCCATGTTCATACAGATAGCAGTGTAGATATTTCCATGTTCATACAGATAGGGGTGTATGTATTTCCATGTTCATACAGATAGTGGTGTAGATATTTCCATTTTCATGCAGATAGCGGTGTATATATTTCCCTGTTCAAACAGTTAGCGGTGTAGATATTTCCATGTTCATAAAGATAGCGGTGTAGATATTTCCATGTTTATACAGATAGCCGTGAAGATGTATGCATGTTTTCACAGATATCGGTGTAGATATTTCCATGTTCATCCACATGGCTGTGTAGATATATCCATGTTCATACAGATGGCGGTGAATATATTTCCATGTTCATACAGATAGCGGTGTAGATATTTCCATGTTCATACAGATAGCGGTGTATATATTTCCATGTTCATACAGATAGCGGTTTATGTATTTCCATGTTCATACAGATAGCGGTGTAGATATTTCCATGTTCATCCTGATGGCTGTGTAGATATTTCCATGTTCATACAGATAGCGGTGTAAATATTTCCATGTTCATACAGATAGCGGTGTAGATATTTCCATGTTCATCCAGATGGCTGTGTAGATATATCCATGTTCATACAGATGGCGGTGAAGATATTTCCATGTTCATACAGATGGCGTTGTAGATATTTCCATGTTCATACAGATAGCCGTGTAGATATTGCCATGTTCATACCGAAAGCGGTGCTGATACTTCCATGTTTATACAGGTAGCGGTGTACATATTTCCGTGTTTATACAGGTAACGGTGTAGATATTTCCATGTTCATACAGATTGCGGTGTAGATATTTCCATGTTTATACAGATAGCGGTGTAGATATCTCCTTCTTAATACAGATGGCGGTGTAGATATTTATATGTTCATACAGATGGCGGTGCAGATATTTCCATGTTCATACAGATGGTGGTGTAGATATTTCCATGTTTATAGGGATAGCGGTGTAATTATTTCCATGTGCAAAGAGATAGCTGTGTAGATATTTCCATGTATATGCAGATAGCTGTGTAGATATTTCCATTTTCATGCAGATAGCGGTGTAGATATTTCCATGTTCAAACATATAGCGGTGTAGATATTTCCATGTTCATACAGATAGCGGTGTGTATATTTCCATGTTTATACAGATTGCGGTGAAGATGTATGCATGTTTACACAGATAGAGGTGTAGATATTTCCATGTTCATACAGATAGCGGTGTAGATATTTCCATCTTCATCCAGACGGCTGTGTAGACATATCCATGTTCATACAGATGGCGGTGAAGATATTTCCATGTTCATACAGATAGTGCTGTAGATATTTCCATGTTCATACAGGTAGCGGCGTAGCTATTTCCATGTTCATACAGATAGCGGTGTGGATATTTCCATGTTCATAGAGATAGCGGTGTAGATATTTCCATGTTTATACAGGTAGCGGTGTAGATATTTCCATGTTTATACAGATAGCGGTGAAGATGTATGCATGTTTACACAGATAGCGGTGTAGATATTTTCATGTTCATCCAGATGGCTGTGTAGATATTTCCATGTTCATACAGATAGCGGTGTAGATATTTCCATGTTCATCCAGATGGCTGTGTAGATATATCCATGTTCATACAGATGGCGGTGAAGATATTTCCATGTTCATACAGATAGCGGTGTAGATATTTCCATGTTCAAAGAGATAGCGGTGTAGATATTTCCATGTTCATACAGATAGCAGTGTAGATATTTCCATGTTCATACAGATAGCGGTGTAGATATTTCCATGTTCATCCAGATGGCTGTGTAGATTTATCCATGTTCATACAGATGGCAGTGAAGATATTTCTATGTTCATACAGATAGCGGTGTAGATATTTCCATGTTCAAAGAGATAGCGGTGTAGATATTTCCATGTTCATACAGATAGCAGTGTAGCTATTTCCATGTTCCTACAGATAGCGGTGTAGATATTTCCATGTTCATCCAGATGGCTGTGTAGATATATCCATGTTCATACAGATGGCGGTGAAGTTATTTCCATATTCATACAGATAGCACTGCAGATATTTCCATGTTCATACAGATAGCGGTTTAGATATTTCCATGTTCATACAGATAGTGGTGTATGTATTTCCATGTTCATACAGATAGTGGTGTAGATATTTCCATTTTCATGCAGATAGCGGTGTATATATTTCCCTGTTCAAACAGTTAGCGGTGTAGATATTTCCATGTTCATAAAGATAGCGGTGTAGAAATTTCCATGTTTATACAGATAGCGGTGAAGTTGTATGCATGTTTACACAGATAGCGGTGTAGGTATTTCCACGTTCATCCAGATGGCTGTGTAGATATTTCCATGTTCATCCAGATGGCTGTGTAGATATTCCCATGTTCATACAGATAGCGGTGTAGATATTTCCATGTTCATACCGATAGCAGTGAAGATGTATGCATGTTTACACAGATAGCGGTGTAGATATTTCCATGTTCATACAGATAGCGGTGTAGATATTTCCATGTTCATCCAGACGGCTGTGTAGAGATATCCATGTTCATACAGATGGCGGTGAAGATATTTCCATGTTCATACAGATGGCTGTGTAGATATATCCATGTTCATACAGATGGCAGTGACGATACTTCTATCTTCAAACAGATGGCGGTGTAGATATTTCCATGTTCATACAGATAGCGGTGCTGATATTCCCATGTTTATACAGGTATCGGTGTATATATTTCCATGTTTATACAGATAGCGGTGTAGATATTTCCATGTTTATACAGATAGCGGTGTAGATATTTCCATGTTTATACAGATAGCGGTGTAGATATCTCCATCTTAATACAGATGGCGGTGTAGATATTTATATGTTCATACAGATGGCGGTGCAGATATTTCCATGTTCATTCGGATGGCGGTGAAGATATTTCCACGTTCATACAGATGGCGGTGTAGAAACTTCCATGTTCATACTGATAGCGGGGCTATTTCCATGTTTGTACATGTAGCGGTGTAGATATTTCCATGTTTATACAGATAGCGGTGTAGATATTTCCATGTTTATACACATAGCGGTGTAGATATTTCCATGTTCATACAGATAGCGGTGTATGTATTTCCATGTTCATACAGATAGCGGTGTAGATATTTCCATTTTCATGCAGATAGCGGTGTATATATTTCCCTGTTCAAACAGTTAGCGGTGTAGATATTTCCATGTTCATAAAGATAGCGGTGTAGATATTTCCATGTTTATACAGATTGCGGTGAAGTTGTGTGCATGTTTACACAGATAGCGGTGTAGATATTTCCAGGTTCATCCAGATGGCTGTGTAGATATATCCATATTCATACAGATAGATGTGAAGATATTTCCATGTTCATACAGATAGCGGTGTAGATATCTCCATCTTAATACAGATGGCGGTGTAGATATTTATATGTTCATACAGATGGCGGTGCAGATATTTCCATGTTCATACGGATGGCGGTTAAGATATTTCCATGTTCATACAGATGGCGGTGAAGAAACTTCCATGTTCATACTGATAGCGGTGCTGATATTTCCATGTTTATACAGGTAGCGGTGTAGATATTTCCATGTTTATACAGATAGCAGTGTAGATATTTCCATGTTTATACACATAGCGGTGTAGATATTTCCATGTTTATGCAGATAGTGGTGTAGATATCTCCATCTTAATACAGATGGCGGTGTAGATATTTAAATGTTCATACAGATGGCGGTGCAGATATTTCCATGTTCATACAGATGGCGGTGTAGATATTTCCATGTTCGTACAGATAGCGGTGTAGTTATTTCCATGTGTAAAGAGATAGCTGTGTAGATATTTCCATGTATAAGCAGATAGCTGTGTAGATATTTCCGTTTTCATGCAGATAGCGGTGTATATACTTCCCTGTTCAAACAGTTAGTGGTGTACATATTTCCATGTTCATAAAGATAGCGGTGTAGATACTTCCATGTTTATACAGATAGCAGTGAAGATGTATGCATGTTTACACAGATAGCGGTGTAGATATTTCCATGTTCATCCAGATGGCTGTGTAGATATACCCATGTTCATACAGATAGAGGTGTAGATATTTCCATGTTCATACAGATAGCGGTGCAGATATTTCCATGTTCATCCAGATGGCTTTGTAGATATATCCATGTTCATACTGATGGCGGTGAAGATATTTCCATGTTCATACAGATAGCGGTGTAGATATTTCCATGTTCATACAGATAGCAGTGTAGATATTTCCATGTTCATACAGATAGGGGTGTATGTATTTCCATGTTCATACAGATAGTGGTGTAGATATTTCCATTTTCATGCAGATAGCGGTGTATATATTTCCCTGTTCAAACAGTTAGCGGTGTAGATATTTCCATGTTCATAAAGATAGCGGTGTAGATATTTCCATGTTTATACAGATAGCCGTGAAGATGTATGCATGTTTTCACAGATATCGGTGTACATATTTCCATGTTCATCCACATGGCTGTGTAGATATATCCATATTCATACAGATGGCGGTGAAGATATTTCCATGTTCATACAGATGGCGTTGTAGATATTTCCATGTTCATACAGATAGCCGTGTAGATATTGCCATGTTCATACCGATAGCGGTGCTGATACTTCCATGTTTATACAGGTAGCGGTGTACATATTTCCGTGTTTATACAGGTAACGGTGTAGATATTTCCATGTTCATAGAGATTGCGGTGTAGATATTTCCATGTTTATACAGATAGCGGTGTAGATATCTCCTTCTTAATACAGATGGCGGTGTAGATATTTATATGTTCATACAGATGGCGGTGCAGATATTTCCATGTTCATACAGATGGTGGTGTAGATATTTCCATGTTTATAGAGATAGCGGTGTAGTTATTTACATGTGCAAAGAGATAGCTGTGTAGATATTTCCATGTATATGCAGATAGCTGTGTAGATATTTCCATTTTCATGCAGATAGCGGTGTAGATATTTCCATGTTCAAACAGATAGCGGTGTAGATATTTCCATGTTCATACAGATAGCGGTGTGGATATTTCCATGTTTATACAGATTGCGGTGAAGATGTATGCATGTTTACACAGATAGAGGTGTAGATATTTCCATGTTCATACAGATAGCGGTGTAGATATTTCCATGTTCATCCAGACGGCTGTGTAGACATATCCATGTTCATGCAGATGGTGGTGAAGATATTTCCATGTTCATACAGATAGTGCTGTAGATATTTCCATCTTCATACAGATAGCGGTGTAGCTATTTCCATGTTCATACAGATAGCGGTGTGGATATTTCCATGTTCATAGAGATAGAGGTGTAGATATTTCCATGTTTATACAGGTAGCGGTGTAGATATTTCCATGTTTATACAGATAGCGGTGAAGATGTATGCATGTTTACACAGATAGCGGTGTAGATATTTTCATGTTCATCCAGATGGCTGTGTAGATATTTCCATGTTCATACAGATAGCGGTGTAGATATTTCCATGTTCTTCCAGATGGCTGTGTAGATATATCCATGTTCATACAGATGGCGGTGAAGATATTTCCATGTTCAAACAGATAGCGGTGTAGATATTTCCATGTTCAAAGAGATAGCGGTGTAGATATTTCCATGTTCATACAGATAGCAGTGTAGCTATTTCCATGTTCCTACAGATAGCGGTGTAGATATTTCCATGTTCATCCAGATGGCTGTGTAGATATATCCATGTTCATACAGATGGCGGTGAAGATATTTCCATATTCATACCGATAGCGGTGTAGATATATCCATGTTCATACAGATAGTGGTGTAGATATTTCCATGTTCATACAGATAGTGCTGCAGATATTTCCATGTTCATACAGATAGCGGTGTAGATATTTCCATGTTCATACAGATAGTGGTGTATGTATTTCCATGTTCATACAGATAGTGGTGTAGATATTTCCATTTTCATGCAGATAGCGGTGTATATATTTCCCTGTTCAAACTGTTAGTGGTGTAGATATTTCCATTTTCATAAAGATAGCGGTGTAGATATTTCCATGTTTATACAGATAGCGGTGAAGATGTATGCATGTTTACACAGATAGCGGTGTTGATATTTCCATGTTCATCCACATGGCTGTGTAGATATATCCTTGTTCAAACAGATGGCGGTGAAGATATTTCCATGTTCATACAGATAGCGGTGTTGATATTTCCATGTTCATAGAGATAGCGGTGTAGATATTTCCATGTTCATACAGATAGCGGTGTATGTATTTCCAAGTTCATACAGATAGCGGTGTAGATATTTCCATGTTCATCCTGATGGCTGTGTAGATATATCCATGTTCATTCAGATGGCGGTGAAGATATTTCCATGTTCATACAGATGGCGTTGAAGATATTTCCATGTTCATACAGATAGCCGTGTAGATATTGGCATGTTCATACCGATAGCGGTGCTGATACTTCCATGTTTATACAGGTACCGGTGTAGATATTTCCATGTTTATACAGATAGCGGTGTAGATATTTCCATGTTTATACACATAGCGGTGTAGATATTTCCATGTCTATACAGATAGCGGTGTAGATATTTCCATGTTTATGCAGATAGTGGTGTAGATATCTCCATCTTAATACAGATGGCGGTGTAGATATTTAAATGTTCATACAGATGGCGGTGCAGATATTTCCATGTTCATACAGATGGCGGTGTAGATATTTCCATGTTCGTACAGATATCAGTGTAGTTATTTCCATGTGTAAAGAGATAGCTGTGTAGATATTTCCATGTATAAGCAGATAGTTGTGTAGATATTTCCGTTTTCATACAGATAGCGGTGTATATACTTCCCTGTTCAAACAGTTAGTGGTGTAGATATTTCCATGTTCATAAAGATAGCGGTGTAGATATTTCCATGTTTATAGAGATAGCAGTGAAGATGTATGCATGTTTACACAGATAGCGGTGTAGATATTTCCATGTCCATCCAGATGGCTGTGTAGATATATCCATGTTCATTCAGATAGCGGTGTAGATATTTCCATGTTCATCCTGATGGCTGTGTAGATATATCCATGTTCATTCAGATGGCGGTGAATATATTTCCATGTTCATACAGATGGCGTTGTAGATATTTCCATGTTCATACAGATAGCCGTGTAGATATTGGCATGTTCATACCGATAGCGTTGCTGATACTTCCAGGTTTATACAGGTAGCGGTGTAGATATTTCCATGTTTATACAGATAGCGGTGTAGATATTTCCATGTTTATGCAGATAGTGGTGTAGATATCTCCATCTTAATACAGATGGCGGTGTAGATATTTAAATGTTCATACAGATGGCGGTGCAGATATTTCCATGTTCATACAGATGGCGGTGTAGATATTTCCATGTTCGTACAGATAGCGGTGTAGTTATTTCCATGTGTAAAGAGATAGCTGTGTAGATATTTCCATGTATAAGCAGATAGTTGTGTAGATATTTCCGTTTTCATACAGATAGCGGTGTATATACTTCCCTGTTCAAACAGTTAGTGGTGTAGATATTTCCATGTTCATAAAGATAGCGGTGTAGATATTTCCATGTTTATACAGATAGCAGTGAAGATGTATGCATGTTTACACAGATAGCGGTGTAGATATTTCCATGTTCATCCAGATGGCTGTGTATATATATCCATGTTCATTCAGATAGAGGTGTAGATATATCCATGTTCATACAGATGGCGGTGAAGATATTTCCATGTTCATACAGATAGCGGTGTAGATATTTCCATGTTCATACAGATAGCGGTGTAGATATTTCCATGTTCATACAGATAGCGGTGTATATATTTCCATGTTCATACAGATAGCGGTGTATGTATTTCCATGTTCATACAGATAGCGGTGTAGATATTTCCATGTTCATCCTGATGGCTGTGTAGATATTTCCATCTTCATACAGATAGCGGTGTAAATATTTCCATGTTCATACAGATAGCGGTGTAGATATTTCCATGTTCATCCAGATGGCTGTGTAGCTATATCCATGTTCATACAGATGGCGGTGAAGATATTTCCATGTTCATACAGATGGCGTTGTAGATATTTCCATGTTCATACAGATAGCCGTGTAGATATTGCCATGTTCATACCGATAGCGGTGCTGATACTTCCATGTTTATACAGGTAGCGGTGTACATATTTCCGTGTTTATACAGGTAATGGTGTAGATATTTCCATGTTCATACAGATAGCGGTGTAGATATTTCCATGTTTACACAGATAGCGGTGTAGATATCTCCTTCTTAATACAGATGGCGGTGTAGATATTTATATGTTCATACAGATGGCGGTGCAGATATTTCCATGTTCATACAGATGGTGGTGTAGATATTTCCATGTTTATAGAGATAGCGGTGTAGTTATTTCCATGTGCAAAGAGATAGCTGTGTAGATATTTCCATGTATATGCAGATAGCTGTGTAGATATTTCCATTTTCATGCAGATAGCGGTGTAGATATTTCCATGTTCAAACAGATAGCCGTGTAGATATTTCCATGTTCATACAGATAGCGGTGTGGATATTTCCATGTTTATACAGATTGCGGTGAAGATGTATGCATGTTTACACAGATAGAGGTGTAGATATTTCCATGTTCATACAGATAGCGGTGTAGATATTTCCATGTTCATCCAGACGGCTGTGTAGACATATCCATGTTCATACAGATGGCGGTGAAGATATTTCCATGTTCATACAGATAGTGCTGTAGATATTTCCATGTTCATACAGGTAGCGGCGTAGCTATTTCCATGTTCATACAGATAGCGGTGTGGATATTTCCATGTTCATAGAGATAGCGGTGTAGATATTTCCATGTTTATACAGGTAGCGGTGTAGATATTTCCATGTTTATACAGATAGCAGTGAAGATGTATGCATGTTTACACAGATAGCGGTGTAGATATTTTCATGTTCATCCAGATGGCTGTGTAGATATTTCCATGTTCATACAGATAGCGGTGTAGATACTTCCATGTTCATCCAGATGGCTGTGTAGATATATCCATGTTCATACAGATGGCGGTGAAGATATTTCCATGTTCATACAGATAGCGGTGTAGATATTTCCATGTTCAAAGAGATAGCGGTGTAGATATTTCCATGTTCATACAGATAGCAGTGTAGATATTTCCATGTTCATACAGATAGCGGTGTAGATATTTCCATGTTCATCCAGATGGCTGTGTAGATATATCCATGTTCATACAGATGGCAGTGAAGATATTTCCATGTTCATACAGATAGCGGTGTAGATATTTCCATGTTCAAAGAGATAGCGGTGTAGATATTTCCATGTTCATACAGATAGCAGTGTAGCTATTTCCATGTTCCTACAGATAGCGGTGTAGATATTTCCATGTTCATCCAGATGGCTGTGTAGATATATCCATGTTCATACAGATGGCGGTGAAGATATTTCCATATTCATACAGATAGCGCTGCAGATATTTCCATGTTCATACAGATAGCGGTTTAGATATTTCCATGTTCATACAGATAGTGGTGTATGTATTTCCATGTTCATACAGATAGTGGTGTAGATATTTCCATTTTCATGCAGATAGCGGTGTATATATTTCCCTGTTCAAACAGTTAGCGGTGTAGATATTTCCATGTTCATAAAGATAGCGGTGTAGAAATTTCCATGTTTATACAGATAGCGGTGAAGTTGTATGCATGTTTACACAGATAGCGGTGTAGGTATTTCCACGTTCATCCAGATGTCTGTGTAGATATATCCATGTTCAAACAGATGGCGGTGAAGTTATTTCCATGTTCATACAGATAGCGGTGTAGATATTTCCATGTTCATACAGATAGCGGTGTAGATATTTCCATGTTCATACAGATAGCAGTGTATGTATTTCCATGTTCATACAGATAGCGGTGTAGATATTTCCATGTTCATCCAGATGGCTGTGTAGATATTCCCATGTTCATACTGATAGCGGTGTAGATATTTCCATGTTCATACAGATAGCAGTGAAGATGTATGCATGTTTACACAGATAGCGGTGTAGATATTTCCATGTTCATACAGATAGCGGTGTAGATATTTCCATGTTCATCCAGACGGCTGTGTAGAGATATCCATGTTCATACAGATGGCGGTGAAGATATTTCCATGTTCATTCAGATGGCTGTGTAGATATATCCATGTTCATACAGATGGCGGTGACGATACTTCTATCTTCAAACAGATGGCGGTGTAGATATTTCCATGTTCATACAGATAGCGGTGCTGATATTCCCATGTTTATACAGGTATCGGTGTATATATTTCCATGTTTATACAGATAGCGGTGTAGATATTTCCATGTTTATACAGATAGCGGTGTAGATATTTCCATGTTTATACAGATAGCGGTGTAGATATCTCCATCTTAATACAGATGGCGGTGTAGATATTTATATGCTCATACAGATGGCGGTGCAGATATTTCCATGTTCATTCGGATGGCGGTGAAGATATTTCCACGTTCATACAGATGGCGGTGTAGAAACTTCCATGTTCATACTGATAGCGGGGCTGATATTTCCATGTTTGTACATGTAGCGGTGTAGATATTTCCATGTTTATACAGATAGCGGTGTAGATATTTCCATGTTTATACACATAGCGGTGTAGATATTTCCATGTTCATACAGATAGCGGTGTATGTATTTCCATGTTCATACAGATAGCGGTGTAGATATTTCCATTTTCATGCAGATAGCGGTGTATATATTTCCCTGTTCAAACAGTTAGCGGTGTAGATATTTCCATGTTCATAAAGATAGCGGTGTAGATATTTCCATGTTTATACAGATTGCGGTGAAGTTGTGTGCATGTTTACACAGATAGCGGTGTAGATATTTCCAGGTTCATCCAGATGGCTGTGTAGATATATCCATATTCATACAGATAGATGTGAAGATATTTCCATGTTCATACAGATAGCGGTGTAGATATCTCCATCTTAATACAGATGGCGGTGTAGATATTTATATGTTCATACAGATGGCGGTGCAGATATTTCCATGTTCATACGGATGGCGGTTAAGATATTTCCATGTTCATACAGATGGCGGTGAAGAAACTTCCATGTTCATACTGATAGCGGTGCTGATATTTCCATGTTTATACAGGTAGCGGTGTAGATATTTCCATATTTATACAGATAGCAGTGTAGATATTTCCATGTTTATACACATAGCGGTGTAGATATTTCCATGTTTATGCAGATAGTGGTGTAGATATCTCCATCTTAATACAGATGGCGGTGTAGATATTTAAATGTTCATACAGACGGCGGTGCAGATAATTCCATGTTCATACAGATGGCGGTGTAGATATTTCCATGTTCGTACAGATAGTGGTGTAGTTATTTCCATGTGTAAAGAGATAGCTGTGTAGATATTTCCATGTATAAGCAGATAGCTGTGTAGATATTTCCGTTTTCATGCAGATAGCGGTGTATATACTTCCCTGTTCAAACAGTTAGTGGTGTAGATATTTCCATGTTCATAAAGATAGCGGTGTAGATATTTCCATGTTTATACAGATAGCAGTGAATATGTATGCATGTTTACACAGATAGCGGTGTAGATATTTCCATGTTCATCCAGATGGCTGTGTAGATATACCCATGTTCATACAGATAGAGGTGTAGATATTTCCATGTTCATACAGATAGCGGTGCAGATATTTCCATGTTCATCCAGATGGCTTTGTAGATATATCCATGTTCATACTGATGGCGGTGAAGATATTTCCATGTTCATACAGATAGCGGTGTAGATATTTCCATGTTCATACAGATAGCAGTGTAGATATTTCCATGTTCATACAGATAGGGGTGTATGTATTTCCATGTTCATACAGATAGTGGTGTAGATATTTCCATTTTCATGCAGATAGCGGTGTATATATTTCCCTGTTCAAACAGTTAGCGGTGTAGATATTTCCATGTTCATAAAGATAGCGGTGTAGATATTTCCATGTTTATACAGATAGCCGTGAAGATGTATGCATGTTTTCACAGATATTGGTGTACATATTTCCATGTTCATCCACATGGCTGTGTAGATATATCCATGTTCATACAGATGGCGGTGAAGATATTTCCATGTTCATACAGATAGCGGTGTAGATATTTCCATGTTCATACAGATAGCGGTGTATATATTTCCATGTTCATACAGATAGTGGTGTATGTATTTCCATGTTCATACAGATAGCGGTGTAGATATTTCCATGTTCATCCTGATGGCTGTGTAGATATTTCCATCTTCATACAGATAGCGGTGTAAATATTTCCATGTTCATACAGATAGCGGTGTAGATATTTCCATGTTCATCCAGATGGCTGTGTAGATATATCCATGTTCATACAGATGGCGGTGAAGATATTTCCATGTTCATACAGATGGCGTTGTAGATATTTCCATGTTCATACAGATAGCCGTGTAGATATTGCCATGTTCATACCGATAGCGGTGCTGATACTTCCATGTTTATACAGGTAGCGGTGTACATATTTCCGTGTTTATACAGGTAACGGTGTAGATATTTCCATGTTCATAGAGATTGCGGTGTAGATATTTCCATGTTTATACAGATAGCGGTGTAGATATCTCCTTCTTAATACAGATGGCGGTGTAGATATTTATATGTTCATACAGATGGCGGTGCAGATATTTCCATGTTCATACAGATGGTGGTGTAGATATTTCCATGTTTATAGAGATAGCGGTGTAGTTATTTACATGTGCAAAGAGATAGCTGTGTAGATATTTCCGTGTATA
Source organism: Gorilla gorilla gorilla (assembly GCF_029281585.2). NCBI lineage: Eukaryota > Metazoa > Chordata > Mammalia > Primates > Hominidae > Gorilla > Gorilla gorilla. The sequence continues at coordinate 3,650,737 of NC_073233.2, read as the reverse complement.
TGCAGATATCTGTGTAGATATTTCCATTTTCATGCAGATAGCGGTGTAGATATTTCCATGTTCAAACAGATAGCGGTGTAGATATTTCCATGTTCATACAGATAGCGGTGTGGATATTTCCATGTTTATACAGATTGCGGTGAAGATGTATGCATGTTTACACAGATAGAGGTGTAGATATTTCCATGTTCATACAGATAGCGGTGTAGATATTTCCATGTTCATCCAGACGGCTGTGTAGACATATCCATGTTCATGCAGATGGCGGTGAAGATATTTCCATGTTCATACAGATAGTGCTGTAGATATTTCCATGTTCATACAGATAGCGGTGTAGCTATTTCCATGTTCATACAGATAGCGGTGTGGATATTTCCATGTTCATAGAGATAGAGGTGTAGATATTTCCATGTTTATACAGGTAGCGGTGTAGATATTTCCATGTTTATACAGATAGCGGTGAAGATGTATGCATGTTTACACAGATAGCGGTGTAGATATTTTCATGTTCATCCAGATGGCTGTGTAGATATTTCCATGTTCATACAGATAGCGGTGTAGATATTTCCATGTTCTTCCAGATGGCTGTGTAGATATATCCATGTTCATACAGATGGCGGTGAAGATATTTCCATGTTCAAACAGATAGCGGTGTAGATATTTCCATGTTCATCCAGATGGCTGTGTAGATATATCCATGTTCATACAGATGGCGGTGAAGATATTTCCATATTCATACTGATAGCGGTGTAGATATATCCATGTTCATACAGATAGCGGTGTAGATATTTCCATGTTCATACAGATAGTGCTGCAGATATTTCCATGTTCATACAGATAGCGGTGAAGATATTTCCATGTTCATACAGATAGCGGTGTATGTATTTCCATGTTCATACAGATAGTGGTGTAGATATTTCCATTTTCATGCAGATAGCGGTGTATATATTTCCCTGTTCAAACAGTTAGCGGTGTAGATATTTCCATTTTCATAAAGATAGCGGTGTAGATATTTCCATGTTTATACAGATAGCGGTGAAGATGTATGCATGTTTACACAGATAGCGGTGTAGATATTTCCATGTTCATCCACATGGCTGTGTAGATATATCCATGTTCAAACAGATGGCGGTGAAGATATTTCCATGTTCATACAGATAGCGGTGTAGATATTTCCATGTTCATAGAGATAGCGGTGTAGATATTTCCATGTTCATACAGATAGCGGTGTATGTATTTCCAAGTTCATACAGATAGCGGTGTAGATATTTCCATGTTCATCCTGATGGCTGTGTAGATATATCCATGTTCATTCAGATGGCGGTGAAGATATTTCCATGTTCATACAGATGGCGTTGAAGATATTTCCATGTTCATACAGATAGCCGTGTAGATATTGGCATGTTCATACCGATAGCGGTGCTGATACTTCCATGTTTATACAGGTAGCGGTGTAGATATTTCCATGTTTATACAGATAGTGGTGTAGATATTTCCATGTTTATACACATAGCGGTGTAGATATTTCCATGTCTATACAGATAGCGGTGTAGATATTTCCATGTTTATGCAGATAGTGGTGTAGATATCTCCATCTTAATACAGAAGGCGGTGTAGATATTTAAATGTTCATACAGATGGCGGTGCAGATATTTCCATGTTCATACAGATGGCGGTGTAGATATTTCCATGTTCGTACAGATAGCGGTGTAGTTATTTCCATGTGTAAAGAGATAGCTGTGTAGATATTTCCATGTATAAGCAGATAGTTGTGTAGATATTTTCGTTTTCATACAGATAGCGGTGTATATACTTCCCTGTTCAAACAGTTAGTGGTGTAGATATTTCCATGTTCATAAAGATAGCGGTGTAGATATTTCCATGTTTATAGAGATAGCAGTGAAGATGTATGCATGTTTACACAGATAGCGGTGTAGATATTTCCATGTCCATCCAGATGGCTGTGTAGATATATCCATGTTCATTCAGATAGCGGTGTAGATATTTCCATGTTCATCCTGATGGCTGTGTAGATATATCCATGTTCATTCAGATGGCGGTGAATATATTTCCATGTTCATACAGATGGCGTTGTAGATATTTCCATGTTCATACAGATAGCCGTGTAGATATTGGCATGTTCATACCGATAGCGTTGCTGATACTTCCATGTTTATACAGGTAGCGGTGTAGATATTTCCATGTTTATACAGATAGCGGTGTAGATATTTCCATGTTCATACAGATAGCGGTGTGGATATTTCCATGTTTATACAGATTGTGGTGAAGATGTATGCATGTTTACACAGATAGAGGTGTAGATATTTCCATGTTCATACAGATAGCGGTGTAGATATTTCCATGTTCATCCAGACGGCTGTGTAGACATATCCATGTTCATACAGATGGCGGTGAAGATATTTCCATGTTCATACAGATAGTGCTGTAGATATTTCCATGTTCATACAGATAGCGGTGTAGCTATTCCCATGTTCATACAGATAGCGGTGTGGATATTTCCATGTTCATAGAGATAGCGGTGTAGATATTTCCATGTTTATACAGGTAGCGGTGTAGATATTTCCATGTTTATACAGATAGCGGTGAAGATGTATGCATGTTTACACAGATAGCGGTGTAGATATTTTCATGTTCATCCAGATGGCTGTGTAGATATTTCCATGTTCATACAGATAGCGGTGTAGATATTTCCATGTTCATCCAGATGGCTGTGTAGATATATCCATGTTCATACAGATGGCGGTGAAGATATTTCCATGTTCATACAGATAGCGGTGTAGATATTTCCATGTTCAAAGAGATAGCGGTGTAGATATTTCCATGTTCATACAGATAGCAGTGTAGCTATTTCCATGTTCCTACAGATAGCGGTGTAGATATTTCCATGTTCATCCAGATGGCTGTGTAGATATATCCATGTTCATACAGATGGCGGTGAAGATATTTCCATATTCATACAGAAAGCGGTGTAGATATACCCATGTTCATACAGATAGTGGTGTAGATATTTCCATGTTCATACAGATAGCGCTGCAGATATTTCCATGTTCATACAGATAGCGGTGTAGATATTTCCATGTTCATACAGATAGTGGTGTATGTATTTCCATGTTCATACAGATAGTGGTGTAGATATTTCCATTTTCATGCAGATAGCGGTGTATATATTTCCCTGTTCAAACAGTTAGCGGTGTAGATATTTCCATTTTCATAAAGATAGCGGTGTAGATATTTCCATGTTTATACAGATAGCGGTGAAGATGTATGCATGTTTACACAGATAGCGGTGTAGATATTTCCATGTTCATCCACATGGCTGTGTAGATATATCCATGTTCAAACAGATGGCGGTGAAGATATTTCCATGTTCATACAGATAGCGGTGTAGATATTTCCATGTTCATAGAGATAGCGGTGTAGATATTTCCATGTTCATACAGATAGCGGTGTATGTATTTCCATGTTCATACAGATAGCGGTGTAGATCTTTCCATCTTCATCCTGATGTCTGTGTACATATTTCCATGTTCATACAGATAGCGGTGTAGATATTTCCATGTTCATACAAATAGCGGTGTAGATATTTCCATGTTCATCCAGATGGCTGTGTACATATATCCATGTTCATACAGATGGCGGTGAAGATATTTCCATGTTCATACAGATGGCGTTGTAGATATTTCCATGTTCATACAGATAGCCGTGTAGATATTGGCATGTTCATACCGATAGCGGTGCTGATACTTCCATGTTTATACAGGTAGCGGTGGACATTTTTCTGTGTTTATACAGGTAGCGGTGTAGATATTTCCATGTTCATACAGATAGCGGTGTAGATATTTCCATGTTTATACAGATAGCGGCGTAGATATCTGCTTCTTAATACAGACGGCAGTGTAGATATTTATATGTTCATACAGATGGCGGTGCAGATATTTCCATTTTCATACAGATGGTGGTGTAGATATTTCCATGTTCAAACAGATAGCAGTGTAGATATTTCCATGTTCATACAGATAGCGGTGTGGATATTTCCATGTTTATACAGATAGCGGTGAATATGTATGCATGTTTACACAGATAGCGGTGTAGATATTTGCATGTTCATACAGATAGCTGTGTAGATATTTCCATGTTCATCCAGACGGCTGTGTAGACATATCCATGTTCATACAGATGGCGGTGAAGATATTTCCATGTTCATACAGATGGCTGTGTAGATATATCCATGTTCATACAGATGACGGTGAAGATTTTTCCATGTTCATACAGATGGCGGTGTAGATATTTCCATGTTCATACAGATAGCGGTGCTGATATTTCCATATTTATACAGGTAGCAGTGTAGATATTTCCATGTTCATACAGATAGGGGTGTATGTATTTCCATGTTCATACAGATAGTGGTGTAGATATTTCCATTTTCATGCAGATAGCGGTGTATATATTTCCCTGTTCAAACAGTTAGCGGTGTAGATATTTCCATGTTCATAAAGATAGCGGTGTAGATATTTCCATGTTTATACAGATAGCCGTGAAGATGTATGCATGTTTTCACAGATATCGGTGTAGATATTTCCATGTTCATCCACATGGCTGTGTAGATATATCCATGTTCATACAGATGGCGGTGAAGATATTTCCATGTTCATACAGATAGCGGTGTAGATATTTCCATGTTCATACAGATAGCGGTGTATATATTTCCATGTTCATACAGATAGCGGTTTATGTATTTCCATGTTCATACAGATAGCGGTGTAGATATTTCCATGTTCATCCTGATGGCTGTGTAGATATTTCCATGTTCAGACAGATAGCGGTGTAAATATTTCCATGTTCATACAGATAGCGGTGTAGATATTTCCATGTTCATCCAGATGGCTGTGTAGATATATCCATGTTCATACAGATGGCGGTGAAGATATTTCCATGTTCATACAGATGGCGTTGTAGATATTTCCATGTTCATACAGATAGCCGTGTAGATATTGCCATGTTCATACCGATAGCGGTGCTGATACTTCCATGTTTATACAGGTAGCGGTGTACATATTTCCGTGTTTATACAGGTAACGGTGTAGATATTTCCATGTTCATACAGATTGCGGTGTAGATATTTCCATGTTTATACAGATAGCGGTGTAGATATCTCCTTCTTAATACAGATGGCGGTGTAGATATTTATATGTTCATACAGATGGCGGTGCAGATATTTCCATGTTCATACAGATGGTGGTGTAGATATTTCCATGTTTATAGAGATAGCGGTGTAGTTATTTCCATGTGCAAAGAGATAGCTGTGTAGATATTTCCATCTATATGCAGATAGCTGTGTAGATATTTCCATTTTCATGCAGATAGCGGTGTAGATATTTCCATGTTCAAACAGATAGCGGTGTAGATATTTCCATGTTCATACAGATAGCGGTGTGTATATTTCCATGTTTATACAGATTGCGGTGAAGATGTATGCATGTTTACACAGATAGAGGTGTAGATATTTCCATGTTCATACAGATAGCGGTGTAGATATTTCCATCTTCATCCAGACGGCTGTGTAGACATATCTATGTTCATACAGATGGCGGTGAAGATATTTCCATGTTCATACAGATAGTGCTGTAGATATTTCCATGTTCATACAGGTAGCGGCGTAGCTATTTCCATGTTCATACAGATAGCGGTGTGGATATTTCCATGTTCATAGAGATAGCGGTGTAGATATTTCCATGTTTATACAGGTAGCGGTGTAGATATTTCCATGTTTATACAGATAGCGGTGAAGATGTATGCATGTTTACACAGATAGCGGTGTAGATATTTTCATGTTCATCCAGATGGCTGTGTAGATATTTCCATGTTCATATAGATAGCGGTGTAGATATTTCCATGTTCTTCCAGATGGCTGTGTAGATATATCCATGTTCATACAGATGGCGGTGAAGATATTTCCATGTTCAAACAGATAGCGGTGTAGATATTTCCATGTTCAAAGAGATAGCGGTGTAGATATTTCCATGTTCATACAGATAGCAGTGTAGCTATTTCCATGTTCCTACAGATAGCGGTGTAGATATTTCCATGTTCATCCAGATGGCTGTGTAGATATATCCATGTTCATACAGATGGAGGTGAAGATATTTCCATATTCATACTGATAGCGGTGTAGATATATCCATGTTCATACAGATAGCGGTGTAGATATTTCCATGTTCATACAGATAGTGCTGCAGATATTTCCATGTTCATACAGATAGCGGTGAAGATATTTCCATGTTCATACAGATAGCGGTGTATGTATTTCCATGTTCATACAGATAGTGGTGTAGATATTTCCATTTTCATGCAGATAGCGGTGTATATATTTCCCTGTTCAAACAGTTAGCGGTGTAGATATTTCCATTTTCATAAAGATAGCGGTGTAGATATTTCCATGTTTATACAGATAGCGGTGAAGATGTATGCATGTTTACACAGATAGCGGTGTAGATATTTCCATGTTCATCCACATGGCTGTGTAGATATATCCATGTTCAAACAGATGGCGGTGAAGATATTTCCATGTTCATACAGATAGCGGTGTAGATATTTCCATGTTCATAGAGATAGCGGTGTAGATATTTCCATGTTCGTACAGATAGCGGTGTATGTATTTCCAAGTTCATACAGATAGCGGTGTAGATATTTCCATGTTCATCCTGATGGCTGTGTAGATATATCCATGTTCATTCAGATGGCGGTGAAGATATTTCCATGTTCATACAGATGGCGTTGAAGATATTTCCATGTTCATACAGATAGCTGTGTAGATATTGGCATGTTCATACCGATAGCGGTGCTGATACTTCCATGTTTATACAGGTAGCGGTGTAGATATTTCCATGTTTATACAGATAGTGGTGTAGATATTTCCATGTTTATACACATAGCGGTGTAGATATTTCCATGTCTATACAGATAGCGGTGTAGATATTTCCATGTTTATGCAGATAGTGGTGTAGATATCTCCATCTTAATACAGATGGCGGTGTAGATATTTAAATGTTCATACAGATGGCGGTGCAGATATTTCCATGTTCATACAGATGGCGGTGTAGATATTTCCATGTTCGTACAGATAGCGGTGTAGTTATTTCCATGTGTAAAGAGATAGCTGTGTAGATATTTCCATGTATAAGCAGATAGTTGTGTAGATATTTCCGTTTTCATACAGATAGCGGTGTATATACTTCCCTGTTCAAACAGTTAGTGGTGTAGATATTTCCATGTTCATAAAGATAGCGGTGTAGATATTTCCATGTTTATAGAGATAGCAGTGAAGATGTATGCATGTTTACACAGATAGCGGTGTAGATATTTCCATGTCCATCCAGATGGCTGTGTAGATATATCCATGTTCATTCAGATAGCGGTGTAGATATTTCCATGTTCATCCTGATGGCTGTGTAGATATATCCATGTTCATTCAGATGGCGGTGAATATATTTCCATGTTCATACAGATGGCGTTGTAGATATTTCCATGTTCATACAGATAGACGTGTAGATATTGGCATGTTCATACCGATAGCGTTGCTGATACTTCCATGTTTATACAGGTAGCGGTGTAGATATTTCCATGTTTATACAGATAGCGGTGTAGATATTTCCATGTTCATACAGATAGCGTTGTGGATATTTCCATGTTTATACAGATTGTGGTGAAGATGTATGCATGTTTACACAGATAGAGGTGTAGATATTTCCATGTTCATACAGATAGCGGTGTAGATATTTCCATGTTCATCCAGACGGCTGTGTAGACATATCCATGTTCATACAGATGGCGGTGAAGATATTTCCATGTTCATACAGATAGTGCTGTAGATATTTCCATGTTCATACAGATAGCGGTGTAGCTATTTCCATGTTCATACAGATAGCGGTGTGGATATTTCCATGTTCATAGAGATAGCGGTGTAGATATTTCCATGTTTATACAGGTAGCGGTGTAGATATTTCCATGTTTATACAGATAGCGGTGAAGATGTATGCATGTTTACACAGATAGCGGTGTAGATATTTTCATGTTCATCCAGATGGCTGTGTAGATATTTCCATGTTCATACAGATAGCGGTGTAGATATTTCCATGTTCATCCAGATGGCTGTGTAGATATATCCATGTTCATACAGATGGCGGTGAAGATATTTCCATGTTCATACAGATAGCGGTGTAGATATTTCCATGTTCAAAGAGATAGCGGTGTAGATATTTCTATGTTCATACAGATAGCAGTGTAGCTATTTCCATGTTCCTACAGATAGCGGTGTAGATATTTCCATGTTCATCCAGATGACTGTGTAGATATATCCATGTTCATACAGATGGCGGTGAAGATATTTCCATATTCATACAGAAAGCGGTGTAGATATACCCATGTTCATACAGATAGTGGTGTAGATATTTCCATGTTCATACAGATAGCGCTGCAGATATTTCCATGTTCATACAGATAGCGGTGTAGATATTTCCATGTTCATACAGATAGTGGTGTATGTATTTCCATGTTCATACAGATAGTGGTGTAGATATTTCCATTTTCATGTAGATAGCGGTGTATATATGTCCCTGTTCAAACAGTTAGCGGTGTAGATATTTCCATTTTCATAAAGATAGCGGTGTAGATATTTCCATGTTTATACAGATAGCGGTGAAGATGTATGCATGTTTACACAGATAGCGGTGTAGATATTTCCATGTTCATCCACATGGCTGTGTAGATATATCCATGTTCAAACAGATGGCGGTGAAGATATTTCCATGTTCATACAGATAGCGGTGTAGATATTTCCATGTTCATAGAGATAGCGGTGTAGATATTTCCATGTTCATACAGATAGCGGTGTATGTATTTCCATGTTCATACAGATAGCGGTGTAGATCTTTCCATCTTCATCCTGATGGCTGTGTACATATTTCCATGTTCATACAGATAGCGGTGTAGATATTTCCATGTTCATACAAATAGCGGTGTAGATATTTCCATGTTCATCCAGATGGCTGTGTACATATATCCATGTTCATACAGATGGCGGTGAAGATATTTCCATGTTCATACAGATGGCGTTGTAGATATTTCCATGTTCATACAGATAGCCGTGTAGATATTGGCATGTTCATACCGATAGCGGTGCTGATACTTCCATGTTTATACAGGTAGCGGTGGACATTTTTCTGTGTTTATACAGGTAGCGGTGTAGATATTTCCATGTTCATACAGATAGCGGTGTAGATATTTCCATGTTTATACAGATAGCGGCGTAGATATCTGCTTCTTAATACAGACGGCAGTGTAGATATTTATATGTTCATACAGATGGCGGTGCAGATATTTCCATTTTCATACAGATGGTGGTGTAGATATTTCCATGTTCAAACAGATAGCAGTGTAGATATTTCCATGTTCATACAGATAGCGGTGTGGATATTTCCATGTTTATACAGATAGCGGTGAATATGTATGCATGTTTACACAGATAGCGGTGTAGATATTTGCATGTTCATACAGATAGCTGTGTAGATATTTCCATGTTCATCCAGACGGCTGTGTAGACATATCCATGTTCATACAGATGGCGGTGAAGATATTTCCATGTTCATTCAGATGGCTGTGTAGATATATCCATGTTCATACAGATGACGGTGAAGATTTTTCCATGTTCATACAGATGGCGGTGTAGATATTTCCATGTTCATACAGATAGCGGTGCTGATATTTCCATATTTATACAGGTAGCAGTGTAGATATTTCCATGTTCATACAGATAGGGGTGTATGTATTTCCATGTTCATACAGATAGTGGTGTAGATATTTCCATTTTCATGCAGATAGCGGTGTATATATTTCCCTGTTCAAACAGTTAGCGGTGTAGATATTTCCATGTTCATAAAGATAGCGGTGTAGATATTTCCATGTTTATACAGATAGCCGTGAAGATGTATGCATGTTTTCACAGATATCGGTGTAGATATTTCCATGTTCATCCACATGGCTGTGTAGATATATCCATGTTCATACAGATGGCGGTGAAGATATTTCCATGTTCATACAGATAGCGGTGTAGATATTTCCATGTTCATACAGATAGCGGTGTATATATTTCCATGTTCATACAGATAGCGGTTTATGTATTTCCATGTTCATACAGATAGCGGTGTAGATATTTCCATGTTCATCCTGATGGCTGTGTAGATATTTCCATGTTCATACAGATAGCGGTGTAAATATTTCCATGTTCATACAGATAGCGGTGTAGATATTTCCATGTTCATCCAGATGGCTGTGTAGATATATCCATGTTCATACAGATGGCGGTGAAGATATTTCCATGTTCATACAGATGGCGTTGTAGATATTTCCATGTTCATACAGATAGCCGTGTAGATATTGCCATGTTCATACCGATAGCGGTGCTGATACTTCCATGTTTATACAGGTAGCGGTGTACATATTTCCGTGTTTATACAGGTAACGGTGTAGATATTTCCATGTTCATACAGATTGCGGTGTAGATATTTCCATGTTTATACAGATAGCGGTGTAGATATCTCCTTCTTAATACAGATGGCGGTGTAGATATTTATATGTTCATACAGATGGCGGTGCAGATATTTCCATGTTCATACAGATGGTGGTGTAGATATTTCCATGTTTATAGAGATAGCGGTGTAGTTATTTCCATGTGCAAAGAGATAGCTGTGTAGATATTTCCATCTATATGCAGATAGCTGTGTAGATATTTCCATTTTCATGCAGATAGCGGTGTAGATATTTCCATGTTCAAACAGATAGCGGTGTAGATATTTCCATGTTCATACAGATAGCGGTGTGTATATTTCCATGTTTATACAGATTGCGGTGAAGATGTATGCATGTTTACACAGATAGAGGTGTAGATATTTCCATGTTCATACAGATAGCGGTGTAGATATTTCCATCCTCATCCAGACGGCTGTGTAGACATATCCATGTTCATACAGATGGCGGTGAAGATATTTCCATGTTCATACAGATAGTGCTGTAGATATTTCCATGTTCATACAGGTAGCGGCGTAGCTATTTCCATGTTCATACAGATAGCGGTGTGGATATTTCCATGTTCATAGAGATAGCGGTGTAGATATTTCCATGTTTATACAGGTAGCGGTGTAGATATTTCCATGTTTATACAGATAGCGGTGAAGATGTATGCATGTTTACACAGATAGCGGTGTAGATATTTTCATGTTCATCCAGACGGCTGTGTAGAAATTTCCATGTTCATACAGATAGCGGTGTAGATATTTCCATGTTCATCCAGATGGCTGTGTAGATATATCCATGTTCATACAGATGGCGGTGAAGATATTTCCATGTTCATACAGATAGCGGTGTAGATATTTCCATGTTCAAAGAGATAGCGGTGTAGATATTTCCATGTTCATACAGATAGCAGTGTAGCTATTTCCATGTTCCTACAGATAGCGGTGTAGATATTTCCATGTTCATCCAGATGGCTGTGTAGATATATCCATGTTCATACAGATGGCGGTGAAGATATTTCCATATTCATACAGATAGCGCTGCAGATATTTCCATGTTCATACAGATAGCGGTTTAGATATTTCCATGTTCATACAGATGGTGGTGTAGATATTTCCATTTTCATGCAGATAGCGGTGTATATATTTCCCTGTTCAAACAGTTAGCGGTGTAGATATTTCCATGTTCATAAAGATAGCGGTGTAGATATTTCCATGTTTATACAGATAGCCGTGAAGATGTATGCATGTTTTCACAGATATCGGTGTAGATATTTCCATGTTCATCCACATGGCTGTGTAGATATATCCATGTTCATACAGATGGCGGTGAAGATATTTCCATGTTCATACAGATAGCGGTGTAGATATTTCCATGTTCATACAGATAGCGGTGTATATATTTCCATGTTCATACAGATAGCGGTTTATGTATTTCCATGTTCATACAGATAGCGGTGTAGATATTTCCATGTTCATCCTGATGGCTGTGTAGATATTTCCATGTTCATACAGATAGCGGTGTAAATATTTCCATGTTCATACAGATAGCGGTGTAGATATTTCCATGTTCATCCAGATGGCTGTGTAGATATATCCATGTTCATACAGATGGCGGTGAAGATATTTCCATGTTCATACAGATGGCGTTGTAGATATTTCCATGTTCATACAGATAGCCGTGTAGATATTGCCATGTTCATACCGATAGCGGTGCTGATACTTCCATGTTTATACAGGTAGCGGTGTACATATTTCCGTGTTTATACAGGTAACGGTGTAGATATTTCCATGTTCATACAGATTGCGGTGTAGATATTTCCATGTTTATACAGATAGCGGTGTAGATATCTCCTTCTTAATACAGATGGCGGTGTAGATATTTATATGTTCATACAGATGGCGGTGCAGATATTTCCATGTTCATACAGATGGTGGTGTAGATATTTCCATGTTTATAGAGATAGCGGTGTAGTTATTTCCATGTGCAAAGAGATAGCTGTGTAGATATTTCCATCTATATGCAGATAGCTGTGTAGATATTTCCATTTTCATGCAGATAGCGGTGTAGATATTTCCATGTTCAAACAGATAGCGGTGTAGATATTTCCATGTTCATACAGATAGCGGTGTGTATATTTCCATGTTTATACAGATTGCGGTGAAGATGTATGCATGTTTACACAGATAGAGGTGTAGATATTTCCATGTTCATACAGATAGCGGTGTAGATATTTCCATCTTCATCCAGACGGCTGTGTAGACATATCCATGTTCATACAGATGGCGGTGAAGATATTTCCATGTTCATACAGATAGTGCTGTAGATATTTCCATGTTCATACAGATAGCGGTGTGGATATTTCCATGTTCATAGAGATAGCGGTGTAGATATTTCCATGTTTATACAGGTAGCGGTGTAGATATTTCCATGTTTATACAGATAGCGGTGAAGATGTATGCATGTTTACACAGATAGCGGTGTAGATATTTTCATGTTCATCCAGATGGCTGTGTAGAAATTTCCATGTTCATACAGATAGCGGTGTAGATATTTCCATGTTCATCCAGATGGCTGTGTAGATATATCCATGTTCATACAGATGGCGGTGAAGATATTTCCATGTTCATACAGATAGCGGTGTAGATATTTCCATGTTCAAAGAGATAGCGGTGTAGATATTTCCATGTTCATACAGATAGCAGTGTAGCTATTTCCATGTTCCTACAGATAGCGGTGTAGATATTTCCATGTTCATCCAGATGGCTGTGTAGATATATCCATGTTCATACAGATGGCGGTGAAGATATTTCCATATTCATACAGATAGCGCTGCAGATATTTCCATGTTCATACAGATAGCGGTTTAGATATTTCCATGTTCATACAGATGGTGGTGTAGATATTTCCATGTTTATAGAGATAGCGGTGTAGTTATTTCCATGTGCAAAGAGATAGCTGTGTAGATATTTCCATGTATATGCAGATAGCTGTGTAGATATTTCCATTTTCATGCAGATAGCGGTGTAGATATTTCCATGTTCAAACAGATAGCGGTGTAGATATTTCCATGTTCATACAGATAGCGGTGTGGATATTTCCATGTTTATACAGATTGCGGTGAAGATGTATGCATGTTTACACAGATAGAGGTGTAGATATTTCCATGTTCATACAGATAGCGGTGTAGATATTTCCATGTTCATCCAGACGGCTGTGTAGACATATCCATGTTCATACAGATGGCGGTGAAGATATTTCCATGTTCATACAGATAGTGCTGTAGATATTTCCATGTTCATACAGGTAGCGGCGTAGCTATTTCCATGTTCATACAGATAGCGGTGTGGATATTTCCATGTTCATAGAGATAGCGGTGTAGATATTTCCATGTTTATACAGGTAGCGGTGTAGATATTTCCATGTTTATACAGATAGCGGTGAAGATGTATGCATGTTTACACAGATAGCGGTGTAGATATTTTCATGTTCATCCAGATGGCTGTGTAGATATTTCCATGTTCATACAGATAGCGGTGTAGATATTTCCATGTTCATCCAGATGGCTGTGTAGATATATCCATGTTCATACAGATGGCGGTGAAGATATTTCCATGTTCATACAGATAGCGGTGTAGATATTTCCATGT